>NW_005055380.1:8690-11903 GCF_000277835.1 Geospiza fortis
TTCCTGCTTAGTGTATATCTGATTTTCATGCATAACAACAGTTGATAGGTTTAAATCCTTCACATTTCCCATGGATTCGGTAAAATGAACAAAAGCCTGGGACCAAGGCCATTCAGTATCATATTGACTAAGGGTGCTCTCAGTCTCTTCTACCCATTGGGGTGTGACTACTGTACTCAATGTGGGCTTTGTTATAGCATTTATCTTAAATTTGTAAACTATTCCTTTTAAACCTAACGGATCCGTCAAGTTATTTAGCCAATGGCATATCACATAAGTTGGTTTGGCTAAAGTTAAACTATACCAGCAATCAGTTGATGCATTTTTACAATCCTTTGTAATTGCAACATTGTTGGTTCTGGGTTCTGGGGCCTAAAGTGTAGTTACTAACATACTCTTGACGGCAGCACAGAGTAAGGAGAATTTGTTTGGCACACTCCCACTTCATTGTAGGACGCAGTTCTGCTGTAGGGATGTGCAAATAGTTTTTTTCATCTGGTTCTAAAAAATTTCCAGCAATTGTAATGGAGAAAGCTTTCTCATAAAGAGATCCTTCCACTTTTCTGCATGCTACCACAATTATTGCACCAATTGTTCAAGTTGGGGTTCTAATCCAATCCTTCCAGTCCCATTCCCATTCACTTGGACAGTATATCTCAGAGTCATGCAGCACTATAGTCGCTAGGTTCGGGTGGCAATCCCTGGGGTATGATCCTAGAACGTTAGTGTACCTGATGGTAGCTTCAGACAATGACCACTCAGCTGGTTTCTGGCCATGGGGTTATGGTAGGATGCAGAAAAGTATCACCAGTTTTATCATGGTTTATATGGTCTTCATGTCCCTTGGGGTTTTTCTGTAAAAGTAAGCACAACAGAATCCTGCCACCAAGAGGCAGAAAAAATTAGAATGATGGAATTATCCAGCATGTATTTATCCAATGCTCTTTCCCCAGAGCATTGGAGGCTACCCAGCATATTTATTCAGAGAGGTTTTTAGCACTAGTGGTACTTCCCCTACAGTAGGGAGGTCCACCAAAACAGGTTGTCCAGGGTAATGTGCTGGATTCTTGAAATCATCTGGTCCCTGTAGTGAGGGAATTATGCTTGGAGCTGTCGGGCAAAAAGCAGTGATTTTGGGACACCCATTTACCCCCCCATCTATCATTCACACCTTTCACAGCTTCCCATAACTGAACGCCCCAATTTCCCTCTTGTGGTTTCAAAAGTTGTTTCAAAAGACCATTGGTCCCTTATACAATCCCATTAGCTTGAGGGTAGTAAGGGGTGTGGAAAGCCCATTTAATCCCTTCACTTTTTGCCCAATCCTGTACAACTTTGGCAGTAAAGTGAGACCCGTTATCAGATTGAATTTCCTGTGGTTTTGGGAAAATTCCAAACCATCCCTGCAATGCTTTAACAGTATTATCTCCTGTAGCTCTTATAAAGCATCGGCCTGGACCAACCCAGATATAATCTCCACTCCTACCAGCACTAAGTCTTTACCTCCTGACTTCTTAAAGGGGCCGATATAATCTACCTGCCATGCGTCCCATAAGCCTTTACCCTTTCTTAAATCTTCCAAAGGGTGTCTTTCTAGTTGTCTGAGACATTGTTGGCAGGCAGATATGCATGTTTTATACATTTCTCTTGTGACAGGCCAGCTGCAAGCAAGAGCTTCTTTGTACAAATCTTTTGCACCTGTACATTGTCTTTTTACATGTAACCATTTTAACAAGTGCTCCCAATCCTCTGTAATTTGTTCCTTTTTCAGGGGACTTAGTCTTGCTAACTCATCAACTGTATTGTTCCACTCTCCTGCTGGGTTTCCATCTGTCTGGTGAGAGGCTACTCACCCCATGGCAAAATTCCCTTGACTTGTGATATTTAAAATTTCTTGCCACTTTTCCTTTTGCCATACTGGAATTCTGTTAACTTCACAATAATTTTGCTGTCGAAAAGGAAGCCACTCAGTACATCCTTTATACACAGCATAGGAGTCAGTGTAGATACAGACAAGAGAGGTATTCTGTACCTCACATTGGAAAACACTCCAAACAGCTATCAGCTCCCCAACCTGACCACTGCCTTCTCCCTCAGTAATAATTTGTTCACCAGAGGAAATGTGGAGGGCTTCTGCCCTGTATCTCCACACCTTTCCTTCTCGTTTAGCAGAGGCATCAGTGAACCAAGAATTTGCTGATTGTTCAGGGGAAAAAGGAGGGGCTACTTTAATTACAGAGGCAGGTTTGTCATGGCTGCTACCCAAGCTCTCAGTTTCTTGTATCACTAAATTTTTTACAGCTCCTTCTGTTATTGAGAAGGTGTTACAGTAATGTTTAATCTGAGCATACCACTTTCTAACTGAGGCCCTCTGGGCCATCCCCCCTCTGGGGGGGTCCCAGTAGTGACTCTTAATAACTTTGAAAGGACCTCTCAATACAATTGGTTGTTGTTGTGTAATTTTTCCCACTTCTATGAGAGCTAAGCTAACCACAAACAATCCTTTTTCCCAGGTAGGGTATCTTTTTTCAGCATCTTTGAACCCACGGGAATAAAACCCCACAGGTCTTGTCGGCCCATCAGGACCCTGCTGCCGTATGTGTACTGACAGCCCTGAGGAGGCAAATCCCCATTCCACCTGAAAAGGATCCATAGGATGGATAAGGCCCAGTGCTTGATGAGCTGTTGCTTCAAAAATCAGCAATTGCAATGCTTCCTCCTGAGAAGGAGTCCAATCCCATTTCACCCCTTTCCTCAGCAAGTCATAAAACGACCTGGCACTTATTGAGAAATCTGGAATGTGTTTCTTCCAGAACACTAATAATCCTAGAGCTTGTTAGAGATCTTTCCTGGATTCAGGCATTTTTATCTGATCTAAAGAGGTTAGGGTATCAGGTGGAATACATGTCTGTCTCTGTCCCTCTGCGGAGCCTCTCAGGAACCCTCGGCCAGTCCTGAGTCGGCAGACAGAGGGGGGGCAGCCCCGACACGACCGACAGCGGGGAGACACTCTCTTGTGCCCCGAGGGTATTGAGGGCACCTAGGCTAGTCGCCTTTGCAGCAGAAGAGACACTAGAGACATTGGTATAAGATAAAGGGCCGACTCTTATCAGGGGTTAATCCAAGGTTTTATTCAGGGGCTCTGGGGAGCTCCTACACCTCAGGGGGCCTTCTGCTGAGAACCCTGGGAGATGTGTCAAGGTTACATTTAAA
>NW_005055381.1:0-709 GCF_000277835.1 Geospiza fortis
GGAGATGGTAATTCCCCCTCTCCCCTGAACGATTCACAGGCTAAGGTCAGAATATAGGAACTCTTTGACCAAAACTGTTCTGATCCTTCTGTCTGAAGTATTCCTCACCAAGGAGATGTTTTATTCAGACAGTGCTTGAAACCAGTGATGTTAGCTTTGCCTTTTTTCTTAATTAGGTGTTATTCTTTGTACATTTCTTGGATCATTTGGGTTTTCCCAAACCATTACCACTCAGTCCCTGTTTGAAAGTCAATTTGGTATCACCCGGTTTAGATGTGATAGTCCATTCCTGAGATTCCTCCACAAGTCCTTTGATTTTCCTGGCATGAATTCACCCTCTTTCCATGGTTCGGATTGCTGTTTCAATAGTACCTGGAAAGGACTTCTTAATAGCATAGTGATAAAAGAAAGACAATGCTGCATTAACGTTTACCATTAGCTTTCTTCAAAACTTTCTGGGTTTCACTAAAAGCTTTCTCCACAGTAGCCTCTTCTTGTATCCAGCTGTGTTAATAGCTGCAGAGGCAAATTCTTCTTTCTGTGAGCTACAGTTAGTTAAACAAGAAAGGCCAGGCTAATTTTAACATGAGATTAATCACATCTATTGCTTTTTACTTTTTGGGCAACATTTAATTGTTTTAGCCTTCCAGACCCATTCTTCAGAACAAAAACTTCTTCTTTTTAACAGCAAACAAAACAAAAAAAAAAA
>NW_005055381.1:1461-3339 GCF_000277835.1 Geospiza fortis
GACTCCTCTCTCCCTTGATGAACTGAGAATTGATTATCTGAGAGGTGGTAACTTGACTGAAAATCCAAGGTTTTGTCTCGCTGTGCTTTAGTGGAAATTGGGTGGGGGGAGGAGGAATGTTTTAGAAGGTTTTCATTCTGAATTTTGTGTGTTCCTTTTATTACAGTGTAGGTTAATAATTTTTTTTTAATTATTTCTAAGCTTGAGCCTGCTCTGCTCTGTTTCTGGTCACATCTCTCAGCAGCCATTTGAGAAAAATATATTTTCATGGGTGCACTGGCACTGTGCCAGCGCCAACCCATGAAAAATTCCTTATGGAATTTATGGTTCTTCCCATTGTTTCTTTCATCTCTCAGTATTCAATTTTATTTATCAGCAGACCTACAGTTTGTTTGTAAAGACAAATCTCTCATTCCATTCATCAGTCAGTGGAATCCTTCCCATTGTTTCTTTTATCTATCAGTATCTAGCTTTATTTACCAGCAGACCCACTGTTTGTAAAAACAAGTCCCTCATTCCTTTCAATAGCAAGGCAAACAAACAACAATGGTAACAACAGCAAACAAGAACAGAAAACCCAATAAACAGTCTCATCCTGCTTTTTAAGCAATTTCCCCTTTGGTGTAGTTACAACCACAGCCGGCAGGGATGCTGGCAAGCTCCTGGCAGAGCAGGGCAGGTGTGGTGACTCCCTTGCGGCTGCAGGAGGCACTTCGGTGTGAGTTTGGAGACTATGCGGTTAATGGCAGCTTGACCGAGACAGGAAGGGATGGGAAAGGAGCTTGCTTCACAAACCCCCATGGGGCAGTCGATTCTGGTGCCCCAGCACGACTCTCGGAAGCAGCAAGCTGGAATGGCAGGAATGAGCAAAAATCCCGAGGTGGTGGACTAATGTATCAGAAACTCTGCAGCTGTAGCTGGAACTGTGGGACATCTCAGCAGGCAGGGGGTGCAGGGCTACAATGTAGCTGTGAGAAATGACTGCTAATTTTTTAAAATTTTAAAGGTTTATTAAACCTTAACAAAAATACAACAAAAGGACTAAATAAGGAAAAACAGTGCTGAGCCAACCCTGGCCCCTCCTAAAGTCTGTCAGTCAACTCTTCTTTGTCGTTTATTGGTGGAGACTACTTTCTTGCAACTTGATTGGAGGGTCAGGTGTTGTCATGCTGCGCCCCCCTAGAAACAAGCTTTTCTATTCTCAACTGCTCCATGCAAGGAGTATATGTACACGCCTCTTTTCTACTTGTCCTAGATAACCCAGGCTGTCTGATGGCATCAATACAGAGGGGGGAAAAGGGGACTATGGGGAGAATAGAGGATATTTACACAACAAACTACAATAACATAACTATACATCAATAAAGCTTATCTTAATAGTCACACAATATTAATCCCTTAATTGTGAGAACAAATAATCTCATTATTTATCTATAACAGTCGCAGAAATCGGAGCAGTGGCAAAAGAATGGCGGGGGCTCCCGAGCAGGGCAAGGGAAAGGCCCCCTGAGCAGATGGTGAAAGTCCTTTTTAGTGAGGCAGGGTGTTAATAAGGTCCCAGTTCAATGGCTGCTCTCATGAGCAAAGGCTCACCCCACAGCAGAAGAAGCAGGACCAGGCTGAGCTCCAGCAGCGGCAGCGAATTCCCTCCCCCAGGCAGCAGCTCCGACTGTCCTCCTCCAGAACCGAGAACAAGAGAGAGTTAGGGGCTGCACCCAACCCCTTCCCCCAGCCCAAATCTCGCGGTATCTCTGCCAGTGGGGGTATCAGTTGTCAGTTTCTCTGGGTCTGGATTGAAGGCACTTGAGACAGTAATTCATGTTTGGACTTAAGTGTTTATTATTTCTTATCAGTAAAACAGTCTCATTACTGTGAGTT
>NW_005055381.1:3382-5050 GCF_000277835.1 Geospiza fortis
CTTTTAAGACTAAACTATCCAATTAAGAACTGACACCTAGATTATTTTCCCTTTTAACCCAATAACTGATCCCAAAGAGCCCGCAATGCAGACTTTTCTGCCCAATTACAAAATGCCACCCAAACCCATGATGAAGAAGCATGAAGAAGAAACCCAGGAAGACACCCTGTGCCCTCCATCTTGCTTCCATCCACAACATACTAAAAATCCCAAAACCTAAATTTCTCACCGAGTGATACACCTACACTACTCTCTATAATCTATTTCACACTTTTGTGGATTCTAGTCTATCTTGAAGTCTAGGAAACTTTCTCCATGAATGAGGGTCAAAGTCAGTGCTCCCCTGGGAGTCAGGGCACCCCAGAGCAGACAGAGAAATATTCCCGGTGCCCTGGGTTTCCACATCTGCCCTCCACGAGAAACCCCCAGGTAAGTGAGAGTTGCCAGCTGGACCCCTCCGCTGAGCTGTGGCCACTTCTTTTGTCTCTCTTAAGTATCTGGTTGTTATAATCTCCTAGCAACATGTATGGGAGAAATTCCTTAAGAAAAAAAACCAAAAAACCAAACGAGGAGAACTAAAACCCCAACACACAACCATGTGAACAGACTGATCAACATTGTAACCAGGGAGTTTCATGCCTTATACACAAATGCTTAGATCAAAATTGTTTCAAACCCCCTCCCAGCAAATCTGTTATCTCAGCACTCTCAGGCCCCACTTGGGTGCCTAGTAAATGTGGTGGTTTAAAACCATTTGGGAATTAAACTCCAAACAAACCATTTCCCTTCCCGCTCTCCTCCAGTGAGAGAGGGACAAAAAGGTGGAGACTATTGGTTGAGGTAACAATTTACTGAAAACAAACAGCAATGGAATAAGAAATGAACAGTAACAGCAACAATATTAAGAACAAACATATAAAAAAGAGAGGGTGATTTACACACAAAAGATGCTCACCACTGAAACAAAGGTCGACAGACAAAGAATTTTTGTCTGTTAAGAATGTGTTTATTAAGCCATATGAGAGAAAGAATTAGGGCCCATGCTCTACAAAATGCTTCTCTGTTCCATATAGATTTCAGTGGGTTTATATAGCATTTTTACTATATTCCTTATTTCCTTTTTTGGTTAGTATTAAATAAATAAGCGGTTAGTTATACATTGCATCAAGCTACTATATGTTTAACCTATTGTTCATGCAAAACCAGCCAGTCCTCCTTATCTGTTTCCTGCACAGGGGTATAGGTATTACATTCAGCTGCTTCTCTTCCTGTTTTACCCGTTCTGCTTACTAAATTTCCCACCCATTGTTAGCTATTCTGGTATACTGAATTTAAAGTCTTTATTTTGTTAAGTTATAGTCATGACAATATTTTAATTAATATGTGTTAATTACAAGCACCTGGTTTCTCCACCTCAACTCAGTTCCACATGGCTGCTGAGACAAAGATGGCAGACTGTGACGGTGTTCACAGGGGTTCTTGGATGAGGGAAGAGACGAGAATGTTGACTCCATGTTTCAGAAGGCTTGATTTATTATTTTATGATATATATTACATTAAAACTATACTAAAAGAATAGAAGAAAAAGTTTCATCAGAAGGCTAGCTAAGAATAGAAAGGAATCATAACAAAAGTTTGTGGCTCCCCCAGCAACCCCCAAACACCAGC
>NW_005055381.1:5122-9138 GCF_000277835.1 Geospiza fortis
GCATATATCCATTGTTTACATTTTGTTCCTGAGGCCTCTCAGCTTCTCAGGAGGAAAAATCCTTAGGAAAGGATTTTTCATAAAAGTTGTCTGCGACAGCAGACAATCTCCGCAGCCAGTGTTTCCTTTCCCCAAGCCTGAGACAATAAAAAACAATTATGGACAAACCCCCAAAAAGCTGTATTGCCTGCATTATGATGCTCCATCCTTTCCCAGACCTCTCCGCCTGGCTTCATTTGGGTTCAACCCCGCTTGGTCCCACTCTGCTCAGCTTCACTGTGTTCACTGCTTCAGCTTGATGCCTGCATCTCAGCTGCATTCACCACTGTCTTAGGTTACAATGTATGATGTAACCAAAAGTATGTATTCTATTACCATTTTCATAATCTGTTAAAAACAGGTGGGACAGTGGTCTTTATCTCTTCCATGACTCATCCCTGATAACTCCTGCTGGGAGGTATCTTCTGTTAATGGGCCATCAAATTTCACTGCATGACTCATAGAATTACATCATCCCATTGTGAGATGCTCCGCCCAAGGGGAGGAACCAAGCATTCCTACCTGGATATAATCTGAGATTTGTAACACCACAGGCAGCATCTACCACTGGATTCCCAGAGGATATGAACTTGCCAACCACCACTGAACAAAGACCAGATCTTTCTACAGGATCAGCACTTTGACAGCACCACATCCATCACTCCAACAAGGATTGTAGCCACCATTTAACTGGACTGCTACCACCACGCTGACTGAGAGGGTGTCAGGTTGAACTCCGACTCTGTCAGTGTTTCTGTACTATTGCATTTATTTTAATTTTACTATTACATCGTAGTTCTGACTTGGAATCTCTCACTGGTTTGCTTTCAAACTAGTACATCACCACTTTGGCTCAATGCTGCGGCTTGTCTGCGTTCACCCAGAGCTGCACTCTCCTGATTGACAGGAAGGGATGGGCTGTGGCAGAAGAGGGACAGACTCCACAGTACTGGTTACTGTCAACTTCTTGGCACCTGCAAGCAAACTTAGAACAGATGGAAACCTCTTCAAAGTCAGGAAGATTGCTGATGTTCTGTTGCTTTGGAAGGAATAAAACTTTTTCTCATCTCTATAAATGAAGGCGAAATTACAGATGATATGGACTATTTTATGAATGGCTGAGATTTCATGTGAAACATGAAATATCAGGAAGAGCTTTCTCCTGACTGTAAACTGACGGTGTCTACAGCTGAGTTAAAGGCACCATTCTTCAAAGCATTAGTCACAGTCCATCCTTGGAGGCAGGTTGGAATAAGGAGCAGTTCAAAGAAATAGACCTAGCAAGTATGCAGGGACATGACAGGAAGCCAGACAAAGGTTTTACACAAACCAATTCTTTCTCTAAACTGTTTTCAAGCTGAGCTTCAGAAAGGGTGGTTGAACTAGCAAATTTTTAAAAGTTGTGGTGGGTAGATGTGTAGCAGGCACAGTATCTATCAAGGATGAATGAATAAGTGCTGGAGGAGAAATGACTGTTCTTTAGCTTTATCTATAATGAGGCAAATTGATTTTGTATGTGGAACAGCTCAAGTTTATCCTGGAAAGTCGGAGTGGCAACAATTTAAAGTGTTAATCAGATAAAATACTAAGTTTAAATATGCAAGTTATATTTTGCATTGAATGATTGTAGGTTAAATCAAATGACTGTAAATTAAGGCTTATCTATCTTCCATAGTATTGGAGATTTGAATTTTTTTCCTTTTTTTTCCTTTCAGGGAATTTCCTCCCATCTGTTACCTAAGAGATGATAACTACCTGTTCTTAAGAGAGACAAAAGAAGTGGCCAAGGTGGGGGGCTGCAGTCTCTTAGCCAGGGGCTTTTCTCTTGAGAAGGACAGAGATACCTCGAGATTTTTGGCTGAGGGGTGAGGGGTTGGGCGCAGCTCCTTGCTCTCTCTCACTCTTGGATCGGAGGGGAGACAGATGGTCTGTGATTGCTGTGGGAAGAATTCGCTGCCACTGCGGGGCTTCGTCTTTTGCTGCTTCTACTGTGAGTGAGGCTTTGCTTGTAGGAGCAGCTGGTAAACTGGGACCTTATCAAACAACCAATCTCACTGGAAAAGACCCTCACCATCTACTCCAGTGCCTCAGGGGAAAACTTGGGACCCCTCCCCTCTCTCCCCTCTGAGGGAGTATCTCTGGACTGTTTGTGGGAGCCCGGATGTTGCTGCCCAGCCCTGCTGTTTTCTGCCTCTGCCTCAGGCTTTTTTTGCTACAATCTAACAAGGCACTCTGTGCTGGACGGGACCCCTCTTCCTCCCCTGCCCCAGCAGCTCCTGCTGCAGTTGCGGAGTTTCTGCTACATTTTGTTTGCTACCCTGGGTGTGCCTGCCTCTGCTGTTCCAGCTGTTGCTCCAAGGTTCTTGCCACAGTCCATCTCCCCATCCGGAGGGTCACAGGGACTGACTGCCCCTGTGGGTTTGTAAAGGAAGCCCCTTTTCTATCTCTGCCACCAGCTCGTTCGCCATTATTGTGTGGAGGGTGGGCTGAGTTCACACCACAGCGGCCCCTGCAGCTGTGGGGGAATCATTGCACCTGCCCTGACCAGCCGGGAGCCACCAGCATCCCTGCCGGCTGTGACCCTAATTACACCAAGGCTGTTGTTGGGTTTCTGTTTTTGTTTGTTGTTGCTGCCATTGTTGTTGTTTGTTTGCCTTGTTATCCATATACATACTAGTAAAGAAATGTTCTTCCTCTTCCCATATCTTTGCCTGAAAGTCCCATAATTTCAAAGTTATAATAATTCAGAGGGAAGGGGGGGGTCACATTTTTCATTCCAAGGCAGGTTCCCACCTTCCTTGCCAGAAACCTGTCTTTCAAACCGAGACACACAGCCATGCGCAAATTGCTTAATATCCATATGAGACGAGTCTCTGCCAGCCTTCGAGATACTGCAACAGTTCTCTGTGTCCTGTACGGCAGTGTGAGAGACTGGAAAGACTGATGTCTCAAGACATTGTGGGGTGCATGTGTGTGGGGGAAGGGGCAGGTCAGGCCATGCACCGGCTAGGCAATGCACTGCCCTGTACATCCCCATGCCCTAGAGCCAGTATCACAGCCCAACAGTGGCAGCCAATTATGGGCACAGCAAAGGCAATGCTCCACACCCCACCTCTGGAGCCCCTAATCCAGCTCCTGAGTGTCCAGATGACCAGAAGTCCCACCTGGGGGAAGGGCCCAGGAAGGCACAGGGGTATGTAAGGCCGAACAGACATGAGGCAATCAGACATCTTGACCCTATCTCCTCTTGGAATTTATATTAGCTGAACACTGCTGGAACCCAGGAGTTGGTAGTATGAGAAATGATACTCACTTTCAAAATATTTAAAAGGTTTATTAAAACCTTATCAAAAATACAACAGAAGACTGAATAAAGAAAAGAATACAGCGCCAGGAGCAAAGGATTCAGTCACCATGTGCTCATCTATAAAATGACTGTTCTGCCTTTTATACCTCTAGACCCTCCCAAAGTCTTGTAAATCTGTTAGCATTCAGGAACACATAATCACAGAATGATTATATGCAGGTACTTTTATTGAAGAGCTCTGGGTGTCAGGGGTGCACAGACCCAAATCTGACCTGACATGGTTTCGAGCCGAACATGTTTTATATTCTATCATTTTGTAACTTACATATTAATTATTAAACTTACATTGTTCTATTGTATACATTGATTTCATCCAAGCATGGATTTCTTGTGATCCTCCTCAAACCCCTAACATAGTTTCTCATGATTATTTAAACAATAATTATATTTAATCACATCTAACAATTATATAATTTATCATATACTGACAACACAGGTGTTACAGTGTGAAGCAATGTCCTGTCTTAGCTTTCCCACTTCCTCCCAGGTGTAGTAATACCTTCCCCCTTCCCCTCTCCCTGCCTCCTGCTGAGAGCTGTCCATCAATCTCAGAAGGTCAGCAAGGCCGTCGTCTGATAGGTGAAGTTCAAAAGATGCCTCTCAGCCCTGG
>NW_005055381.1:10619-11861 GCF_000277835.1 Geospiza fortis
TTACTGCTGGATCTGTTTCATTCTCAGAGCCTTCCCATTTAGTACACTAAGGGGTGTTTGCCATATATTGGAATTTTTGAAGTATACTCATGGACCACACACTGTCCCAAGGCTCTATCTGACCTTTCTGATCTTTGGCCTCACACTTCCACACCAGAGTGGTCTCTGTGATATTTTCTTCAATCTTTTTATAGTGTGGCAGAAAGCATTCCTAATTTGTGATGTATTGATCTTTAACCCACCACTCTATGATTTGTCTTACCCTGCCATGACTTAAAATACAATCCTGTTTCCTCAGAGGCCTCATCCATTCTCCTGTTACTTTCCAGGTTTCTCTGACTATTTGCTCCGACTCTGGTACCTGTTTAGATACAATTGTTTTGTTCTTTTGTGTTTCAGGTAATTTTGATGCTATGATTCCCCAACTTATTGGGTCTCCCGCTGCCTTTGGTATTGGCAGACAGGCAGTTATTCTGCTGGTGTTGTGCATTTTGGCGAAGTCTTTGACTAATCCAATCATTACATTCTCAGCCCGAATTGCATTAGAAACTTCTATCACCTGTGTTTCTGCTTGTACCTCTCCATTCTAGAACGAAGAGTGGTTAGTTGATCTTTTTGCATTCCACATCTCAAAGACATTAATAACCATAAAATGAGCATTGGCACAGTTACTGATAACATTCTTGAAGCAATTAAACACATCTTATCTGCAACTTTGTTGGTTCCACAATTTACACAGTCCATGATCCGGGATGGATTTTCTTCACTAGGGTATAGTGAATCCAGGGGTCCACACCAGCTACTTTGACTGCTGTAAAGGTGGTCAACAGTACCTGATGGGGTCCAGTCCACTTTTCTTTCAGCAGTTCTTTGTTCCAATTTTTACTGTACACCTCATCTCTCGGATGTATGTCATGAACTGGATTCTCAAGAGTCAGCGGCCTATTCCACACGAGGGTGTTCTGAAGCCGAGCTAAAGTTTTCCCGAGAGACAGAACATAATTATGCACTTCCTGCTTTCCCGTGACATGTGTGTTTGGGTTAGGTTCAGGAGATTCATCTGGTTTCCCATACAGTATCTCATAAGGACTGACTGACATCCTACTCCTAGGCTTTATCCAAATCCTCAACAGTGCTCTTGGCAAAGCTTGGGGGCACTGCAATTTGGCTTCTTGGCATATTTTACTGATCTGCCTCTTTACTGTCTGATTCATTCTCTCTACCTGTCCACTTGACTGGGGT
>NW_005055382.1:0-3053 GCF_000277835.1 Geospiza fortis
TCACCTCAGCTACTTGAATTACATGCTATAATCATGGTTTTTCAACATTTTCCTCATGTTTCTTTAAATATTGTGACTGATTCTGCTTATGTTGCAGACATCACACAAAGGTTGGACCAAGCACTGCTAAAAGAAATTGACAATGCTGCATTATTTGAATTGCTAAAAACTTTATGGCACACAATCCAAGCCAGAACATGTCATTACTACATTTTGCATATTCGTAGTCATACAAACTTGCCAGGCTTTATTGCAGAAGGTAATGCCTGGGCTGATTGGCTAACTAGCCCTGTCTGGACAGCACCACAACCAGATATGCTAGTAAAAGCAAGAGCATCACATGCCTTTTTCCATCAAGGTGTTTGAGCTCTACAACAATAATTCTTGTTAGCAAATACCGAGGCACGCAATATTGTTAACACTTGTGCTCATTGTCAAGGCCACACTTCACCACTGCATATGGGAGTTAACCCCCGTGGTCTGCGAGCCTTACAAGTTTGGTGAACAGATGTCACACATATTTTGGAATTCAGTCATTTAAAATATGTTCATGTTTCAATGGACATTTTTTGTCTGCCATATGGGCCTCAGTTCACACTGGGGAAAGAAGCCGTGATGCCATCGCACATTGGTGACTAGCCTTTGCTGCCCTAGGCATCCCTCACACTATAAAAACTGATAATGGTCCTGGATACATATCACAGAACACCAACAGTTTATACAGCTCTGGGGTGTATCACACCACACAGGTATTCCTCATTCCCCTACAGGACAAGCAATTGTTGAACGTGCACATGGCACTTTAAAGCGTGTTCTTGAAAAACAGAAAAGGGAGATGTCTGTTGAGACCTTGCAGAGTAGGGTGGCCAAAGCCCTGTACACTTTAAACCATCTAACAATATCACAAAACTCCCAAAACCCTGACATCTTAAATAATTTCTTGTCACTACAGTCCTCTAGTGATGTCCACTTACCTAAACCTAAGGTATTGGTATGGGATCTCATTACAAACAAATGGGAAGGCCCTTGGGACCTTGTCACTTGGAGGCGAGGGTATGCATGTATTTCTACAGATGCCGGTATTTGATGGGTACCTGCTCGGTGTATGTGACCTGCTCTATGCTCTGCTCTGGACCACAACCAACAATGCCTCCCTGACGGCCCCTCAGCAGATGCGATAGAACAGTGACCAAAACAACTCCCTGCATCAACTGGATGGAAATCTGAGACCTTTGGAATGACAACTCATCTGTGACTTCACCTGGACCTCAAGAGTCGGACACTTTAAGGACACTACTAGCAAAAGGATATGCTACTTCTGATAGTTTTAAATGTTACCTCTGATAGTTTTTAAGTTGGTCTGTTTGTAACGTTCAAGTTGTAAGTTGCAAGTAATTAGCCCGCAGCATGCCACCCAGCAACATTGTACCTTTGATAGCTCCTGGACGCGATAGTAAAAAATTTGATGGGACACACCAATAGCTAGAAAGATTAGACTTGTTGAGTTTAGTGAAGAATTTCATTGTCCTTGTACCATGTTTGTTGTCCTTTCTGCAATGGGCCCTGCAGAGAGACAATAAACACAGCTTTTATATTTTAAAACAGAAAAGGGGGAACTATGACAGCATACAGCTGGACTGTATGCATCATAAAAGGAGGAGGGGTTTGGCTACAGAGAGCAGATGCCCGCCACTCCGATGAACGCAAGCAGGTAGCTATTAGTCAATGAGCTGGGTGGTAACCATTCATAGCCAATCAGGTTCGAACACAGAGTCTTTTGAATAGGCTGTATAAGAGCTCTGCACACCAATAAATTGCTCTCTGCTGCACAAACCTCGGAGTGTCATGTCATGTCTCCATCTCCCCCGACTGCGATACCAAACGATCGAGTGTGCTGCTTCTCCTGTCCCGAGCACCTATCTTGATGGAATGGAGCCTAAGTCACGACCTTTTTTTAAACATCTGGAGGGGGGGAGAAAACCCATGAAATGGGAAATAAATATCTATCTGTGAAAGGATGAGGGACAGTAGTTAATGAAAATGTATACATCTATGTGTTGTGTTATCGTAGTTTGACACTGGCCAAATGCCAGGCACCCACGAAAGTCATTAGCTCACTTTCTTCTGCTATAGTTGGGCAGAGGAGAGGGGAAAAAAATTAACGAAGGGCTCATGAGTTGAGATAAGAACTGTGAGAAAAACACTCTAAGGGTAAAGCAGATTCAAATTTAAAGGTATAAAGTAAATTCATTATTAGCAGAGTCAGAGTAGGATAACGAGAAGTAAAATAAGCCTTTGAAATACCTTTTTTCCTCCCAGCCCCTCCCTCCTTCCCACTGACAGCGCAGGGAGAGGGTGTGCAGGTTTTGGTCAGGTCGTCACTTGAGATCTTCTGTTTGCTCAGGGAGAGGAGTCTTTTTTCTGCTATGCCATGGGGTTCCTCCCACAGGCAAACAGTCTTCCCAAAGCTGTTGTGGTGTGGGTTATTCATCTACAGGTTGCAGCCCGCTAAGGATAGACTGCTCTAGTTTAGAAGCAAGAGCCCTCTCTCTGTCTCTGGAAGCAGGGCCCTTCTCTCTCTAGTCAGGTCTCCCACTAGATCAGGGCTTTTACTAGCATCCACCCACTCTGGCGTGAGCACTTTTTCCATGGGCTGCAAGTTGATTTCTGCATCCCCCATGAACTTCATGCATTACAAAGGAACAGTTTGTTTCACTACAGTCCTCACTACGGCTTGCAGAGGAATCGGCTCTGATGCTTAGAGCACCTCCTCCCCTCTTTTTTTTCCACTGACCTTGGTGCTACCATGTTGTTTTCCTTCATGTGTCTTTACTTCCTCCTCTTCTCTGACTAGAAGAAAAACTGCTGCCCGTAGGTACCATTGCCAGCAAGTTCCACCAATTCAAAGATCCCTGCAGGATTTCGCAGTGATGGGAGGTCAATCTTGTCTAAGTTCTGCACCAGGGAGTTGCTCACCATGTTTTCCACCATCAAGCAGGCAGTGGTGGCCGCCATGGCGCTGGCACTCTTTAACTCCTCTCTTCATGTGGACT
>NW_005055382.1:4729-11844 GCF_000277835.1 Geospiza fortis
TATGTCAGTCTTTAGTCCCCTCCTTAGTTGCCATGGCTTCTTTGTAAACCCCTCCCATGTTTCCCTGGTAACCTCCCTGTCCATCACTCTTTGCCCACACCCCATCCCTAGAACGTTCTACCCTGGGCGGAAGGTGATTGGAGTAAGAGTTGCTGTCCCTCCCCAACAAACCTCCTATTTGTTACTATGTTAGATCAATCACTCAGTTCTGTTATGTTACTGGCCAGGGGGTGGGTTGCTCCTCCCTTCTGGAAGCTTTTATCATCCTGTGCAAGTTCCTGCCCTCAGGGCAGATCCCTGCAGCTATGCTCCTTTCCTGAATAAACCCGGATCCTGCTGTGGAGACCTGCCCGCCTCCTTGCCTTTCTTCGTGCCCGTGCTTCGCTGCTTCGTTTGTCTTGCCTGTCTAACAAGGTGCTGCATTCCCCGCCACGACGCAAGGGAGAGCGCCTTAGACAGCCATATGCCCCACCTGCCTCCTGCCGGGAGCCAGCACTGAGCGGCCACGTGGCTGTCACACCTAGGCTGCTTAGGTGCCTTTCTGTGGGCTAGTTTGGGCTTAGACTTTCACGCACCGCAGCAGATCTATATATATCATTCTGTGAGATCTGAGTATGATGCAAATGGTATGGAGTAAGGAGTGGAGATTGTATTGGGTGTTACGGAGATGGAATTAATTATCTCTACAGCAGCCCTCACAGTACTATGCTTTGCATTTGTAGCTAGAATGTATTGATGAAACCTCAGTGTTTTGGCTACTGCTGAACAGTGTTAGCACAGCATCAGTGCTGTCTCTCCAGCATTTTGTCCCCATCAATAGGCTTCGGGTGGGCAAGATCCTAGGAAGGGACACAACTATTCCCACTGAACCAAACTGGCCAGAGGGCTATTCTGTACCATATGACTTCAGCTCAGATATAAAAGCTAAGTTAAGGAGGGAGAAAGGGGCACATTCGTTAATTACAACGTCTGCCTTTCAGAGCAATCCCTATGCATGCTGAAGCCTTGCTTCCCAGAAAGCGACTGGACAACACTCGCTGATGGGAAGCAGAGGATAGAATTACTTTATTTTTCCTTTTTACTTCTTCGCACACAAACATTCTCTTTTCCTTTGCTAACCTGCTTTATCACCAGTTCCGAGCTGTTTTCCATCTTATTTTCTTGTAGGAGTGTCGGGGGGTAGGACGGTCATGACGGATGGAGACGAGAGATCTCTGAAGCCAGGTTGTGGAACTTGCAGTTTATTGCAAAGGGCCTGGGTGCAGGGCCCTGCTTGGAGCTGCCAGCCACAGCTCGGAGCAGGCCCCCGAGAATCCAGAGAAGTCAGCATTCACATGTAACAGGGTGGCGCCGGGTAGTAGATGCAATCTTCGAGGTGTGAAATCACTCTTGAGTGGTCCTGGCATTCCAGGGAAGTCAGTGATCATCGCTCAGGAAGGTTCCATTCTTACATTAAAGAACTTGATATTATGTTAACATTGTCCGGGAACTGGATGAATAAAAATAAAACTGCTCCCGGCTGGGGTAGTCAAAAGACATAGCTTGGATCTTACAATATTTTATACATAGCATGAATTATCTCTACCATATACTACATGTATGAACCTATTGTGAAATTACATGCATATGGATAAGTAAGGGAGATAAAAAAGGATATCTGGAGTTCAGAGGTACGCATGTCTTTTGAGGGGAGCAATCCCCACATGCATCCAGCGCTGTAATAAACATACCGGCTTTACAACTTTTACAAAGTTGTGGAGTTTGCTTTCTTTTTCTGCAATTCAGTATACAAAGATTATCATGTAAGCTTAGTATGCTTATATCACTTAGCCACCCATCGATGCCTTCTGTCAGGTAAGGAATCTCAACCTCGAGGGGTAACCTTGAGAGGTGTCCCTACTCAAGGGGAGATCACTGCTGTGCAGCCAGTTGCTATGGAGGCAGAGCTCAACAGCCTTGATTGCTTGCACATATTCAAAGCGTCAAGTAGTTGACTCGTAGTCAGATTTTCTGCTGTGTTCATGCAGATTTGGCCACTTATCAGCTGCCAGAGACTGAAATAGTTCATGCCTCAAACATTGATATGAAGTTTTGCTCATTATAGCAAAACTGTATAAAGGACCCATTGAAGCCCACTCTTCCCTAAAGAATGCCTGACTGGAACTTTGGACTGAAGGTCAAACTGTGCAGATTAGATAAAGGGAAACCCTTTCTTCAATCATCTCAGGCCCGGGGAGAAGTAAACAAGTAACCAAGGAAAAGAATGAGAGCCAAACCCAGCAGCCATGCTAAGAATCATCTCTGGCTTGCTTCAGGGTGGGGGAAGCCATAGCCCAGAGACCCATTTGCTGGGAGCAGGTTTGCACAGATTTTCCCCCTAACCAAGGTGGGGAGCAGAAGTTTCAGTGTGTTGTAACCTCTGCCCAGGGGCAGTGAACCCATCCTCCCTTATGTAAACTGGCTATGGAACCCCCAGACTCGGGAAGGCTACATCCATGGGGCATTCACATGAGGAGTAACTGAGGGGGTGCCTTAATCCATGAAAGACCACCCAAAGTGCTCCCCAGACTCATTCCTGAGGCCTTGCACCACAGGACTGCACCTGATGCAACAAATCTGGAGTCTGTTGTAAGAAACAATGGCAAACACTCCACCCCAGGGAGGTGTCTGGGTTTTCCTGTGTAGCCTGAGCGTATATTAGCCCATTAAATTCTATGCTTTTTGGGGGGGACCTTCACCACCAAGAAGACCAGCTGGAGAGGATCAACACAACATCATTGGGATCCACAGATGGTGATATTTTCTTTATTCTGTCTCTGTCACTCTCTTTCTGTTCCCCCCCACATGTTTAAACCCATACTATTGACTTTGGCATATGGTCTCATTTGCACCGTAATTCCGGCAGAGGCATTTCTAATAACTTTAATGACCGCATCATAGCATCAGCTCAGCCTCCAGCCAAACCAGTTTGCTGGCTTCTCACAAATAGCCTCACACAGTAGGATGAATTTGGATAGTCCTACTTGTTGAGCATCTTCCTGGGCCAAAGTTCAGGTAGTTCAATCAGGTGGAATGCCTACATGACATCAGGTTTCCCCCTAGCAATGACCCCAGAGCTCTGAGGGGGGTAGTCAAGAGCATGGGGGCCCAGGGGGTGTTCACCTCAGTCCTGACGCTGACAGAAAAGGGAAGGAGAAAGAGGGCACTGATAAAAGAAGACCAGCTGGAGAGGATCAACACAACATCATTGGGATCCACAGATGGTGATATTTTCTTTATTCTGTCTCTGTCACTCTCTTTCTGTTCCCCCCCACATGTTTAAACCCATACTATTGACTTTGGCATATGGTCTCATTTGCACCGTAATTCCGGCAGAGGCATTTCTAATAACTTTAATGACCGCATCATAGCATCAGCTCAGCCTCCAGCCAAACCAGTTTGCTGGCTTCTCACAAATAGCCTCACACAGTAGGATGAATTTGGATAGTCCTACTTGTTGAGCATCTTCCTGGGCCAAAGTTCAGGTAGTTCAATCAGGTGGAATGCCTACATGACATCAGGTTTCCCCCTAGCAATGACCCCAGAGCTCTGAGGGGGGTAGTCAAGAGCATGGGGGCCCAGGGGGTGTTCACCTCAGTCCTGACGCTGACAGAAAAGGGAAGGAGAAAGAGGGCACTGATAATGTGGCTCAATATTTGGCTGTGGAGCTGATGCTGGAGACAGGGATTTGGGTTCTCTGTGCATGGGACCCTGTTTGTGGATCAGCATCTGCCTAGGATAGAGGGCCTCCTCATCACTAGGTGATGCAAAGGTATCCAACTTCCAGCTGGCGGACACAAGTAAATCCCAATGTGAAGAAGACTAGATGCTTTTCTGTGCTTGAGGTAGAAGGAAGAACCCTCCCCCATCTCCTGAAGTGCCCCTACATAACAGACAGGATGCTCCTGGTTTGGAGACTGAAGAGCACATGAGTAATGGACAGGAGCCAGGACAAAGGCAACCATGCAAAGCTGACCTAACCACCTGCCCACGTTCGAACCAGTGCGACCAGAGAAGCATATAAAGGTATTAGTAATTGGAGTTTTCCTCCTGAGAAACACCGAGACATCCATTTCCCACCCAGACGATTTCTCTAGAGAGCTCTGCTGCCTACCAGGAGCTTGCATTCATGGTGTCACTGAGAGGCGGCTGAGTCTGGTGGACAGTACAGATTACCATCTGCTCCTACTCTTTGTAGCATCTGATAAGGCAATTTAGAACCCTCCCAGGAGAGTAATGTCTGCAGGAGCGATGTTAAGGTGATGGTGGTCTCCTCTATCAGTCTCCACTCTAAGGAAGGGGTCCAGGAAGGAGGAGACGGACTGAACGGCTGAATGCCAGGCTGCATAGCTGCTGCCATACGCAAAGTTTTGGCTTCTATGATCATGGATCTACATTTAAGAAACCAGGTCTGTTGGGAGCTGATGGGATTCACACGACCAAGTGGGGAGAGAGGGTCTTAACCAGCAAACTGGCCAGACTTACAAGGACAGCTTTAAATGAAACTCAGCAGTGAAAGGGGATGGAGTTTTGAGCAACAGAGAAGGGCCAGGGGCTGCTGATGTATCGGGAACTAAGAGGGGAATACTTGAGAAATGCTGCAAAGGAATTGGGGCTTGATCCTTGTCCAAAAAATTTATGTGGCTGACAGCCCAACATAAGTGCCTCTGTACCAATGCACTGTAACATCCTAAATCATTTAATAGCAAGGGGTTTACCAAGGGTCCCTTTCTCTGTGTTAGACACACGGGAGAAATACTGGCCAGATATTCTCAAGAGGTCAAAATTGCACAAAGGTTTACTGGCAAAATATAGAAAATCAAGGAACTTTGGCAAATGATTTAATACAATATAAAATTAGCATAAAACACTTATCATAGCATTAACTTAGCCCATTTAGCTTAGCAAACTTTAAACCAATTCAGTATTATGTTACCCAAATTGTTACAAGAGAATGGGATTAGAAGGAGAAGGAGAGACAAAGACAAAAAATATATAGAAAAACACACAAATCTACCAACTCCTGGGTTCCAACCTAGACTCCAAGAGGGGGCAGGGTTAAAACATATGCTCACCTCGTCAGCCTTTTAAACCGCTGTGCCTCCATAGCCCCTGAAGCCCAAAACTGGGCAAGAAAATAAAACTCTATAGTCAGATGGCTACAGAGCAGGTATTTGTTTATTCAGCGCTGGGACAGAGGGGCATCTCTCTGCCAAAAACTCACTCAATCTTCTTTAGCCTTCAGTTATATTTTAAAAATCCTTCCGCACAATGTCACAATTGCAACATATCATTAGCATACTCATATTTGCATAAAGCTGTGTCATGGTTTTGCAACAGTTTGTTGCTTTTGTGCATGCGTCAGTTCCTTCTGTGGTGGTCAGCCTTCTGGTGGTCTTTTGACAAAGGCTTCTGTAGTCTTCTTCACGTTTGAACCTTTTACCTCTATCTTCAGCGCATGTCTGGTGCTTCTTGTTTTTCAGTCTAACCTGTTTTTAGCTAATTTTGCACTTTGCAAGTTCCGTTAAAATTTGCTATCTTGCTCTTGATGGTGCTTGTTATCTCGGTGTCTTTGCTATCTTACATTCTTTGCTATCTTGCTTGTTTTACCTGCACATCTTGTTACGATGTTACTTGTGGTTAACCTTTTGTTACATACCACTTAGGATTCAATTCTCTGCCTCCCAAGCTGGGACATCTGGTCACTGGGCCACTCAGTAGCTGGTTTAGGCAAGACTTGGGCACTGCCTCTGGTGTGCCCTGACTGACAGACACTGCGGGGCTGAGGGTGTGGGGGCAGGGCACTGTCTCCCTAGAGCAAGGCCTGACCCACCCTCTCCCACACACACAAGCATTCCAAAATGTCTCCAGACATCAGTCTCTCCAGTCTCTGACAACCACCCTGTGGCTCAAGACATTGACCGAGACCACAGTAATGGTACCTTTCTTCTCATGATCTAATCTAGCAGACAGAGCAAAAAGGAAAGAAGAGGAAAGTATACTGGAAGTCATATAATGGGCAATTGCTATTCCAATAATCAAAGTGTAGTCTAGTTAATATCCTTCTATGCAGTTCATCTTCCCCCCCATCCCGTGAGTCTCTAAAATTGTAGGCAAGGTTTGATTCAAATCAGGATCTGGAGGGAGAGTTCATGAACCAGTCTTTCATCAATCTTTCAGCACCCAGAGTCCAGCAGCTTGTTCCATGATTTCCTGTGTGTTCCTAGAGATAGCACTCTTCTTCCATGAGTTTCAGCATTGTTGAATGTTGTCTCGGTTTGAGACAAGTTTAGGAGGAAATGTCCTGAAATGAATGTCTCCTTTAAAGAAGGCAGGTTTTGGCACTCCCTCCCCCACTGATACAAAAGGAATTTCTTGGACAAAAGGGAAAAAAGCTGTTTATTTAACAAACAGAGTGCTCACAGTCATGGGCAAAAAAAGAATAACTGTTAATATTGAACCTTCTCACTGTGGAGAAAGCTGGTGGATTCAGAGTTCTTTCAGTAGCTGTGGCTTGGCTCCTCTTGAGGTCTGGAGCTGGGATATGGTGTCCTGGGGCCTCCCTGCCAACTCCTGGTGATGGTGTGATTTTTGGACCGGAGCTAAGCTGAACAGTTCCAGAAGCCACAGAAATCACCGGAGAAATTGCTATTGCAGTCTCAGGAAACCTTCATGCCTCAGCTAACAAAAATAAGCTAGCTAAAAGAAAAGAATGTACTCTCAGAGGAGCATGGGAGAGTGTGTGTGAGCTTGAACACAAACATCCAAAATAATTCCCCCGGCCTCCCCCCTTCCCCTGGGCCCAGCTTAAAGCTGTAGGACCCATTTCTGGGCATAAAGTAGACAATAGGGGAATACAGTATTTTTATAAAATCACCCCAAGACAGTTACATACAATTTTATACAATTGTTTTTTTATACTTGTTGGACTTGTAAGCTGGGCTCCAAAATAGCTTGGTGAGTTCAATTTAGGGTTGTCTATTGCTTATTGATTGTGTTGTACATTGCACTCCTTGTCCAACTCTAAGGAATAATAGTTTGTCCACCTTACTATTGGAATATAATCCCAATATTAC
>NW_005055383.1:0-10543 GCF_000277835.1 Geospiza fortis
AGAACACACAGCCCTGATAAATCTTGCGTTTCCAACCTAAGACATCCATTCACGTCCCTAGACTGGATCTTGGCAAACCTGACAAGGGAAAGGGAACAGGAATTTGCACTGAGGTCTCCTTTTCCTGCCCTGCCCTGCTGTGTGAAGGCTCCAGGTCCTGCTGGAGGGATCAGCCAGGGATGCTGGCTGTGGCACCAGCATCCATGGAAAAGTCCTTCCAGTCAGATCTTACGGATGTTCTACCATCCATGGGCAAAATGTGAAGCTCCACAGCTTGTTCTGGACCAAAGGGAGAAGAGGATGGGAAAGATGGGGGGAAAAACAGAGGCTGGGTTGAATGAGAGCCTGGGAGAGCTGGAATGGGAAGGAGAATTTCTGACTGAGCCCAGCTCTTGCTCCCCTCAGCCTCCACAAACATCAGTTCTGCATTTGAGGGTCTTTAAGGTCCCTTCCAACACAAACCATCAGACAGTTCCATGATTTGCATTGTTTTTAGGACAGGGAGGTCACGGAGCATCCTTCAGCTGGGATCTGCAGCTCCTCCCGAGGGCAGCTCCAATCTCTGCTCTGGGACAGGGACAGCACCCAGGGCACGGCTGGGGCTGGGCCAGGGCAGCTCAGGCTGAGCTCAGGGCAAGGTTCTTCCCCCAGAGGGTGCTGGCACTGCCCAGGCTGCCCAGGGAATGGGCACGGCCCCGAGGCTGCCAGAGCTCCAGGAGCCTTTGGACAGCACTGCCAGGGATGGACAGGGTGGGGTTGTGGGGGGTCTGGGCAGGGACAGGGGCTGGATCAGTGATCCCTGTGGGTCCCTCCTGCTCAGGAGATTTTATGGCTCTCTGATCTCTCCCAGCCTGAGGCTCAGAAGGTGGAAATGCTTTCTGTAATTGTCTGGAAAGAATTTTCTATCCCCATAAAATCCAGTGGAGCCAAATCAGAGGCATTTCAGATTTGGAGCTGTGGCTCCATCTGCTCTTCCCTGTGCCTGACCCACCCCAGGGTCACATCCCAGCCTCCTGTGCCACCTCCAGCCCTCCCTGCCTGGGCACAGTCCTGATGCTGGAGCTCAGGGGGAATGAGCCAACATTTAATGCAGGAAAAGCTTCCTGTGGGGCCCGTTTGTGTCAGGAATTAAGGAGTCACATCTGAGTGGGCAGCAGAGCAGCAAAGGTGCCAGAACTCCATGCCCTGCTCACAGCAGCTCCTGTCAGAGCCCTGCAGGTGCCCATAAACCACTTAAGTGGCCATTAAGGGTTCAGGGAGCAACAGAACCTGGCACTGGAGCACTCAGCCCTTTGGCTTCAGGCATTTATCCAAGAGCAGATGAGCAGGCAGGAATTAGAGCTGGAAGCGCAAGCACCACGGAGCCTCTGCCCTGCCCTGCCAGAGAGCTGGGGGATCCCAGCAGCTGCCCTGGGATGGGATTTTCTGTTGCCATGGCCATGGAAATCAGGGCTAACTGGGCTCCCCACACCCACAGCTCCCAGCTCGGAGGGTTTAGCTCCCCATCCCAGCACGGGGAGCTCTGGAGGAACTGAAATCTTTGGTGCACGGTCACACACACACAGGGCAGGGCCTGGGGACACACAGGGTTTGGCTGCTGTGCCCGGATAAAGCATTTGTTGTGCACTGAGGGGGAGAGCAGAACTGATGGCCCCACTGAATCGTCCAACCTCACAGAATTATCCAGCCTGGAGAGCCCCTCAGGATCACCTTGACCTCCAATCTCCCCAGCACCACCAGAATCCTCCCTAACCCACATCCCCAAAGGCCACATCCAGATGTTTCTAGGACAATTCCAGAGATGGTGACCCCACCATCTCCCTGGGCAGCTCATTCCAATGCCTCAGCACTCTGGCAGAGAGAATTTTTTTTTCCCAAAATCCACCCTGAGCTGCCCTGGCCCAGCCTGAGGCCGTTCCCTCTGCTCCTGTCCCTGTTCCCTGGAGCACAGCCCGACCCCCCTGGCTGTCCCCTCCTGGCAGGAGCTGTGCAGAGCCACAAGGGCCCCCTGAGCCTCCTTTTCTCCAGGCTGAGCCCCTTCCCAGCTCCCTCAGCCTCTCCTGGGGCTCCAGCCCCTTCCCAGCTCCGTTCCCTCCTGGACACGCTCCAGCCCCTCCAGGTCTCTCCTGGCAGGAGGGTCCCAGAGCTGCCCCAGCACTGGAGGTGCCCCAGCAGTGCCAGCTCAGGGCACGGGCACTGCCCTGCTCCTGCTGCCACCCCAGGGCTGGCACAGCCCAGCTGTCCTTGGCCTCTGGGCCACCTGGGCACACCTGGGCTCGTGTCCAGCCACTGCCACCAGCACCCCCAGGTCCCTTTCTGAGCAGCTCTCGAGTCACTCTCCCAAGTCTGCAGCATTCCACAGGCTTGCTGGAGCTTTCCTTAAATCAGGCTTCAGAAGGAAAGGGAGGTGGGAAGAAGCAAAGTGCCCCCAAAGCTGCTCCATCATCAGCAGAGTGTCGCAGACATCTTTTATGAAAAATCCTTTCCTTAGGATTTTTTCCTCCTGAGAAGCTGAGAGGCCTCAGGAACAAAATGTAAACAATGGTTATCTGCTGCTGTGGAATGCAACAGGTGCATCTGTGATTGGCCCATGGTGGAAGTTTCTAATTAATGGCCAATCACAGCCCAGCTGGCTCGGACAGAGAGCCCGAGCCACAAAACTATGTTATCATTCTTTCTTTTTCTATTCTTAGCCAGCCTTCTGATGAAATCCTTTCTTCTATTCTTTTAGTATAGTTTTAATGTAATATATATCATAAAATAATAAATCAGCCTTCTGAAACATGGAGTCAGCTCCTCATCTCTTCCCCAATCCAAGAACCCCTGTGAACACGGTCACAGCAGAGTCATCCCTGGCCACTGTCCCCAGCACATCAGCATTAGGATCATTTTCTCCATCTCTCCTGAGATCAATTCTCCTCCCAGCTGTGAAGGTAAAGGAGATAAAAGAAGCGCTAGAAAGGACCCAGCTGTGCCCTCCTGCACATCTGGGCAGTGTTCTCCACCCCCACCTGCAGGAGCAGCCCTTCCCTGCTCCAGTGGCATTCCCAGGCAGGGATGGAGAGGAAAGGAGCAGTGTGAGGATTTCCTTCCTCCCGCCTCTGTGCCTTTGTCACCCCCTTTTGCCTGCACAGCTGCCTCCTTCTTCTCCCCAGCCAAAATGAATCCCATTTGCCTACTAATTCCATTAAGGGGTTTATCCCAGTGGATCACCCACATTCACTGTCACCACCCTCACCCACTTTTGTGGAGGGGCTCCCATGTATACGAAAGATTAGTTGAATCTTGAAGCTTTGTTCATTTGTCAAACAGCTCCAGGCTTTGTGGTCCAAGTCCATCTCACCTGGAGTACTGCACAGGAGGAGGATGAGGCTGGATTGAAAGGAGACCTTGGAGGACTGAATGTGTTAAAAACCAGTTTTAAATCCTGAGCTGGCTCGGTTTAATGTCTGAGGCTTTTCCCACTGTTAAAACAGCAACAATTACAAAGAAAGGAGCTGGATTGCAGATACAGCAATTCTTGTTAATAACAGGAACACTTCATCCAGTGGGACTTAAATTTGTGTTTTGGGTTGGTGTGGCCAGGTCTGGGAGCAGGGAGGTCACAGGGGTGGCTGCTGTGAGAAGATGCATGAGGGGGATGTGTGTGTGTGACAGGAAAATCTGGAATTGTGTGTGTGTGTGACAGGAGAGGCTGGAATTGTGTGTGTGTGTGTGTGTGTGTGTGTGAAGGAGGGGCTGGAATTGTGTGTGTGTGTGACAGGAGAGGCTGGAATTGTGTGTGTGTGTGTGTGTGTGTGTGTGAAGGAGGGGCTGGAATTGTGTGTGTGTGTGACAGGAGAGGCTGGAATTGTGTGTGTGTGTGTGTGTGTGTGTGTGAAGGAGGGGCTGGAATTGTGTGTGTGTGTGACAGGAGAGGCTGGAATTGTGTGTGTGACAGGAAAATCTGGAATTGTGTGTGTGTGAGAGGAGGGGCTGGAATTGTGTGTGTGTGTGACAGGAGGGGCTGGAATTGTGTGTGTGTGACTGGAAAATATGGAATTGTGTGTGTGTGTGACAGGAGGGGCTGGAACTGAAGGATGAGGCTGAAGGACTGGGACGAGCACTGGGAGAAGCCTGGGAAGTGCATGGATGGGGTGGGAGCTGAGCAGGGGAGATCAGGGGTGGCTCTGTGAGTGGGGCACACATGGAGCAGAGCAGCTCCTCTCCTTGGGCACATTTCCCACATCCCAGAGAAGACAAATGGGGTTTGCTTGTGGTTATTGTACAAATTTACAACCCCCTGACACGGGGCAGAGCAAGCAGCAGCCTGTAATAGAGACAGATGACAAACACATTTAATGAATGAAAGGTGATGGAGTATTCCCGCCCCAGCAAACCCCCCAGCCTGCAGCTGGCACTGAGCTGTGTGACACCACTGCCACAGAGACTGCAGCAGATCAGTGCCAGCCCCAGGCTGAGGCGTGAAGGGCACTGGGATGGGCTCCAGACCATTCACAGCACCACAGGCTCATGGAATGGTTTGGGTTGGAGGGTGCCTGAGAGCTCCTCTCATTCCACACCCCACCACACACAGGGAGATCTCCCTCTGGCACTGGGATTTTATGGTGGGATGTTGAAATTTTTGGTTGTTTGAACGATGGAGGGACAAAGCTGAAATTTCAGGGGGGGAAACACCAGATTTTGTGATCCATCCTCAGTTGTGAGTGTTCATTTCAGTGCATTGCTGATGTTGAGACCCCAGAAAAAGCAGCAAAAAAGAACCTCCAAGAAACAGGTTCATGGCCTGGCTATTCTGGGGATTTAGGAGTGGAGTGGATTTTGCTGAACTTCAGGGCTAAAGACAAACCACGTTTGGCGCTCATATGGGGTTGCTGTGGGCTCAACACCTAAAAATTAGGCTCAACACCTCAAAGCCTGGCTCAGGTAGAGGTGGAAGCCCAGCAAGGGCTGAGTTTCACTGCAATCATGCTCCAGATCAGCACAAACCTGGGCTTACATCCTGATTTGGGCCTGCAGAGATTTGGTGACAGGGCCGGGTCACACAGAAATTAAAGATTGAATCTAGGCCATGATGAGCTTAGAGGAGATGATCTTCAAGGCCTTTTCCAGCCTAATTGATGCTGTGATTCCCTGGCAGTGCACACGTTTCCCAGCCTTTGCTGGGGCAGTTTCAGAGCTGGGGCTGGAGGGTTAAGCCTGGCTCTGTGTGAGTTTAGGGGGCTCTGCTGCAGGCTGGAGCTGCCAGGGCTGAGCTGTGCTGAGCACAGTGGGACTGCAGCTGCCAAACTGGGCAGGTAAAGTTCTGCTGGGAATTAAACCCTGCCTTAAAACCCATCTAGGCCTGTGTCTTGGTTTGAACAGACAGGTGTCTGCTAAGGAAGGCAGAAGCCTCCCATGGAATGGAAAATTCAAACCCCCTCCCTCCAAATTGTTATAATTTTGAAATTAAGGGGCTCTCAGGCAAAGATATGGGAGCAGGAATAACAGTTTTTTATTAGGGAAGAAAATAAAAATAAAATAAACAATGCAGAAATACAAAACAAACCACTGCCAGAGTGAGACCATGCCCTGCCCCCTGTGTGTCAGGGGGTGGCACAGCCCCATCCCATGGGGGCTCAGCCCTCCTGCAGTGCCAGCTGTGCTGCTGCTGGAGCAGGGATCCTGCACAAGGGGGGAGTTTTCCTCTGCAGCTCCAGGGCTGCTGCAGATGGGCCTGGGCTCCCTCTGGCAATGCAGGGCAGCAGAAAGCTGCTCCTCTGGCAATGCAGGGGGCAAAGGCTGCTGTGCTGCTCCAGGCTCAGATTGGATCCAGGTAGGAATGCTTGGCTCCTCCCCTGGGCGCAGCATCTCCCCATGGGATGCTGGAATTGGATCAGCCCTGCAGGGACACTCAGTGGCCATGGACAGCAGAGATCTCCTGGAGGGAGGATTGGCTGTGGGAGAGATAAAGAAAAAACTGCCCCATGGACAGCAGAGAACTGCCCAGCTCTGACAGATGGGGACAGAACACACAGCCCTGATAAATCTTGCATTTCCAACCTAAGACAGCCTGGCTACCCCAAATCCTCCTCCCCGCCCTGCACGGAGTCACTGCCCCCCAAAAAGGCAACAGGGCTCGTTGCAAATCAGCCTCATTGGTCCAGGGAGTTTCTTTCAGGTCTTGGATCTCATTTACAGCCTGACACACACAACTTGGGCATACTGAGGGATACTTGGGCATTTGGAGCACTGGAAAGGGGAGGGAAGTGGTGGAAAGTGGGAGAGAGGGTTGGGCAAGCATTTGGGACAAACCCTGGTTGCTGTCTCTGCTGCCACAGTTTGTGTGTCCTGGAGCTTGCTCTGGATTTCACACAGAGCCTGTTGTTTTCACCCTTTTTCCCTGGATGGAGGGAGACTCTGAAGAATTTCCAGCTCCCATTTTTAACGGTTGCACATCACCTTCCTCCTCCTGCTGCCAGTTTGGGGGAGCACTGATAGGAGCTCTCTGCATGCTCTAAGAGCTGTTCTGCACAGGGCTCATCCCAGGCATCATCTGCAGCAGCTCTTCCAGGATTCCCAGCCTTTGTCCATGGACATAGCTGGCACATTCCCTGGAGAGAGCTGGAATTCAAACACTGCTGTTTGCTGGAAGGGAACCCCACCCAAAAACAGCCTTCCCCTTGTGATAGATGAGAAATGCTATGGTTGTCTCTCACAATTAAAAGGCAAATATCCTGTATATCTGTTAAGAGAAGTTTTATAGGTTTATAGTTGTGTTTTACCCCCTTGTGTTGTTATCAGGGGTGCCCTGGGTTTGGGACATTTGGGAGGGTGGGATTGTTACTGTGGCAGCACCTGAGCTCCAATCAGGATTTAAGGAATGATCTCCAGCACTGGGCAGGGAAGGAGGAGTCGATGGACAGAACTTTGGGGGAGCTAAAGGGTTAAAAGGTGCAACCTCCACTGTGTGGGTGAGCACAGGGTGGGGAAAATCCTCTGCTCCCGGCACCATAATAATTTCTATTCAGTCTTCTGCGATGTTTTTGATACGGTTTTAATAAACTTCTTAAATTTTTGTAGTGAGTATCATTCCTCACACCCTCCCTCTGTCCCCTCCCTACAACCACCACCCCGGGATATTCCAACATCTTCCCCAGGACCATCCTGTGAGAAACAACTGCTCACTTTGAAAATTTAAAGAGCTTTATTAAACCTTAACAAAAATACAACAAAGGGCTACAGAAGGAAAAAGCTGCAGTGATGAGAGCTGCCCCTCATGCACACCCCATGGCTGGTTCATCTTCAAGCTGGATGCTCAGTGTTTTATACCCCTGGGGTTGCACCAGCCACCAGCTCAGGTGTTGCCACGCTGCACCCCCTGAGCGCCCCCAAGCTTTTCCATTCCCACCTGCCCCATGCAAGGGACACCTGTGCAGCTTCTTTGTACCTGTCCTGGACAGCAACACAGGGGGGAAAGGGAACTATGGGGAGAACAGAGGACACCTAAACTACAATAACATAACTGTACATCACTAAAGCTTCTCTTAATATTCACACAATAGTTATCTTTTAATTGTGAGAGCAAATCATCTCATTGTCCATCTGTAACAGTCCCCACCAAGGGCTCCCAGAGCCCTCCCAGTACCACCATTAACAAGGACAGCCTGTGCTGGGGGAGCAGAGCTCTGCCAGCAGGGAGGAGGAGTTCCCCCCTCATTCCCTCCCCACAGGGAGGCTGACTGTGAAAAACGAGGTTCACTTCCCTGGTAAAATTTTAAAAGTTTAAAAAAAAGACAGTAGGAGACAGAAATAAAGCAAAGGTTATTATGGCCAGGTGCATTACCTGTTATCTTCAGGGTACCCCTTAAATACCTTTAATTACATCAGCCTGTTGCATATTCATAGACCCTCATGCATAGTAAACTTTTCCCCAAACCTGTTCACATGTTCCAAGAACTGTTCAGCCTGGCTCCTCCTTGGATCTGCCTTTTCAGGGCATGTGAATTCCTTGGCTGTGGTTTTGTTCCTTTTTTATCCCCTCCAGTTTTGTGCCCTGGCCCACTTCAGCCAGTGAGTGCTGATGGTTGGCAGATCTGTACAGGGGCGCTCATCCCGTGTTCACCGGACTTTATCCTATCCTAAGTTACAATATAAAAATGTATTCTGTTCCCATCCTCGAGAGCTGCTGAAACCAGGAGGGGCATCGTTTTTTCCTTATCTCCTGTTAATGGGACCATCAATGCCCCTGGATCCCAAGGCCAGGCTGGATGGGGCTTGGAGCAGCCTGGGATAGTGGAAGGTGTCTGTGCCCATGGGGTGGGATGGGATGAGCTTTTAGGACTTTCCCACTGCCACTGTTCTAGGAATCCCTGAGCCTCTCTCACCCCACAGCCACCCTGGCACTGCGGGCAGCACAGATCTCTGCAGGGCAGCTGCAGAGGAAACCAAATTCCTCCTTTGTGAGGCCATTTCTGTGGGACAGGCCCTCAGCCCCACCTGCACAAAGCTGGGGACAATCCCAGTGCCACCAGGCAGCCCCTGTGACAGACAAGACAGCTCAGCTGCTCCTTCTCCTCTGTGTGCCCGTGGTTCCTCCCAACCAGCTCAGAGGACACAGATTGTTGCCCAGCCCTGTGATTTATTCAGCTGCCTGATGCAGCCGCTGGCAGGGCTGCTCTGTCCCTGCTCGGGCTGAACACTCAATAAAACCTGTCCATAAACACAGGGGACAGAGGGGAACATGCCCTGACAATGGGAATAAACAAAACCAGGGAAGCTCTGAGGGCAGGAGATACAGGCAGGAACAGGCTCTGTAAGGGCAGGGGAGCCCTGCAGGGTCAGGATCTGCTCAGGGGATTTATTAATGGCACAAATGATGGGCCAGAGGTGTGCTTAAAATCTCCAAACTGAGCTGGAAAGAGCTCAGAGAGCAGGGCTGAGATTCAAATCTGACCTCCCTAAATAAAGATTAACGTTGCAAAATGAGGAAGAGAAAATTCAGAAAGATAAATGGGGAGCAATGAGCTCAGGGAAGAGAGAACTCCAGTGAAAAAGCAAAGGAAGAATAAGTGAGGAGGGCAGGCAGGTCTGAGCCAGGTGTGCCATTCCCTACAGGAAAATCCTCTGTCCCTGCAGGGATGAGACCCCTGTGTGACCGTGTTCCCAGGGGTCTGAGGATGAGGGAAGAGACGAGGATCTGACTCCATGTTTCAGAAGGCTTGATTTATTATTTTATGATATATATTACATTAAAACTATACTAAAAGAATAGAAGAAAGGATTTCATCAGAAGGCTGGCTAAGAATAGAAAAAGAATGAATGATAACAAAGGCTTGTGGCTCGGACTCTCTGTCTGAGCCAGCTGATTGTGATTGGCCATTAATTGGAAACAACCACATGAGACCAATCACAGATGCACCTGTTGCATTCCACAGCAGCAGATAATCATTGTTACATTTTGCTCTTGAGGCCTCTCAGCTTCTCAGGAGGAAAAATCCTAAGGAAAGGATTTTCCATAAAAGGTTTCTACGACAGCACCAGAACCACAGGGTCAAGACCTGCAACTGGAAAATGTCATTTCACTCCTGGGACAGGGCATGGCTGGAGCTGTGCCAGGGCAGCTCAGGCTGAGCTCAGGGCAAGGCTCTTCCCCCAGAGGGTGCTGGCACTGCCCAGGCTGCCCAGGGAATGGGCACGGCCCCGAGGCTGCCAGAGCTCCAGGAGCCTTTGGACAGCACTGCCAGGGATGGACAGGGTGGGGCTGTTGGGGGTCTGGGCAGGGCCAGGGACTGGATCAATGATCCCTGTGGGTCCCTCCAGCTCAGGAGATTCCAGGATCCTGTCTGTGATCCCCTCCTGGGGGGAGCTCAGGCTCTGGTGAGCCACCAGGTGTCCAAAGGAATGAGGATTTTCCCACTGGATGTTTTCCCATCTGAACGAGCCTGGCAGTGCAGGGGGGACAAACTGAGCATCACCCCCAGCATCCTCACATCCCCTGAGCCAGGAACAGATCCAGAGCAGCAGGAGGGTAGGAAACCACAATGGAATGTTCTGGAAAACTGTTGCTCCTCTGCTGTACTTCTGCAGGTGCTCTGAGCAGGGAGTGACTCAGTGATCCCATTTCCCCCTAGTGCCACCCTGGAAGGTGTGTGGGGCCTTTGAGAACCCCACAGAGCCCTGTGGGGCAGCCACAGAGCATTCCCTGCTTCAGGGTGATCCCTACAAAGTGCCCTTCCCGCTGCTCATTAGCCAGGAAAACTGAGGAGATGGATCTTGATGTGGCTGACCACAAGGTGAAGATTTCCTACATGGAACCAACATTTCTCTGAGCCCTGGAATGAAACAGGAGAGAATTCCCAGCAGACAGGGACAGTCTTTCTCTCCTTCTGCCTCTCCCTGGGATTTTCCCATCCATCATGTCCAAGAAGGGCTAAAATTCCAGCAGGTGTTCCTTGAATGATGAGCAATGAGGAGAGAATGGGTTCTGGATAGGGAACAGTGAGAGTTTGGGGTGGCTATTTTTAAAATCCAGCCAGGCTTGGAGGAATATTGCTCCCTATAA
>NW_005055383.1:10579-11843 GCF_000277835.1 Geospiza fortis
ATTTAAGCTAAAAGCGATATTATCACAAGGAGAGGTGGCTACAAAGTGACCAGGGATAAATTCAGGCTGGAAATTGGAGGAAAATGGAAACAGGAAAACAGCTGGAAAATTAGGGAAGGGAAGGGAAGGGAAGGGAAGGGAAGGGAAGGGAAGGGAAGGGAAGGGAAGGGGGAAAGGCCCTTTTTGTATGAGCAGAAGGGGATTTCTGACTTAAATCCTGGCTCCCCTCTTCAGCAGAGCTGCCTGGAAGCTCAGAGGAGAGGGACACTCCAGCCCCAGAGCCCAAATCCAGGAGAGCAGGCAGCTGAAGGGACAGGGCGAAGGCAATTGCCAACATTTCCAGCTCTACTGGGAGTTCTTGCCATGAATTAGGAAGAAGGGATGTAGATGAACAGCATTGCTCTTTGCAGACATCACTGCAGCCCAGAACTGCCACAGAACGCTGGGAGTGCAAGCTGAGAGAGCGGCCCCTCCCCAGGGGCAGCAGGGAGGTCACGGGAGAGCCCTGAGGAGGAAAATCTCCCAGGCAGGAGCAGGGTGAGGGAGGGAAGTGCTCTCCTGGGGCACTGAAACGCTCCCAGCCTTGCAGGAGAGCTGAGCAGGAGTGTTCTGGTGTTTCTGACCCAGCCTGGGGCAGTCCCACAGCCAGGGCAGGCTGCAGACCCGAGGCACAGCCCCAGCCCCAGCTCCCACATCCCAGCAACATTCCCCGTTGCCATGGCAACGGCAGAACCACTGCTTCCCACGGCTGGATGGGCACGGCCAGAGCTGTTCTGAGGGCTCAGTGACATCAATTATCACCCATCACTAATGAACCCTTCCAAGAAACCCCAGGCTGGGCTGTACAGAGCCCAAACAGCTCCCCTTTTCTATTTGCTGCCTCTGTCACTGGGAAGTGGAGTTAATTCATGGAGTAAACCCCATTCAAGCGGTGTCCCTAAAGCTCCAGAGTCACTTTAATCCTCAATGGAAGCGCTTGCAAAAATCTGCTTTGAAAGGAGCAGTTTTGAGTCACCTCAAGGCAGCCACGATGTGGGACCTGGGAGCTGCTGGGTCCACGTTTGTTTTCCTGATCTAGGAAGGAAAAGCCGCCCCTCTCCACTTGGATTTTTTCTTCATTGAGAAAAACCAAAAAAAAAAACCCCAAAAAACCCCAAAAAACCCCCAAAAACCAAAAACAACAACAACAACAACAAACAAAACAAAACACCAAAAGCCTAAACAAAAACCTACCAACCAAACAAAAACACAAACAAACAAACAA
>NW_005055384.1:0-727 GCF_000277835.1 Geospiza fortis
CAGGGAAAAGAATTAAAAAGGCGTGATTGGACTCGGCGGAGCGCCGGGCAAGGGGCTCCCCCTCCGTTTGAACAGATTAACAGATTATGGGCAAAAAAAAGGTTTTGCCTGTGTTTAAACTGGTTTTCCTCTCACTGCCCTGCTTTTTCCTGGGGTTACAAGGACGTGCTGGGAGAGAATGGGAGGGACTGGGATGGAACTGGGGGGACTGGGAAGGTGAAAGTGTCCATTGTGGAACAAACCTCGCTCCCTCAGCGCCTTCTTTGGCACCTCCCCGTGCCCAGGTGCCCCCCAGGTGTCCCCCAGGGGATCCCCGGGCAGGTGAGCCCAGGTAACCCCTCCCAGAGCCCCCACCCCCTCCTCACTCCTCACCCAAACTCCCCAAAATCCCCAGTTTTCCCCATTCTCCCCCGGCTCCGCTCCGCGCCTTTAAACTTCCCGCGCTGCCGGGCTGGGGGGCGGGGTTATGCAAAACAGACGCGGCAGCCAGCGAAAGGCATGCTGGGAGCATTTTTTCGGGGGAGATTTTCGGGATTTTTGGGGTCGGGTCGAGCGGGACGCGGGAGGAAAGTGCGGGATGAGCTGGGGGAAGAGGTCGGGAATGGGATGTGAAGGGTGCGAGCGCGGCGCGGGGGTTTTGGGGGTTTATTTGGGGTTTTTAAGGTTTTTAGGGGGTCCCTGAGCTCCCCCTCCCCCGCCGGCTCCTTGGGGGGGAAGGTGGGACCCC
>NW_005055384.1:1317-2087 GCF_000277835.1 Geospiza fortis
TCCCGGTATTGCAGTGCCTCCGGGAACGGTGCACCCCCACCACGGGGACCTGTGAATGGTGAAAGATAGACCTGATACCGCTGTAAATCGGGATTATATCGCGATATCAGCCACATGATCCCGGTATTGCAGTGCCTCCGGGAACGGTGCACCCCCACCACGGGGACCTGTGAATGGTGAAAGATAGATCTGATACCGATGTAAATCGTGATTATATCGCGATATCAGCCACATGATCCCGGTATTGCAGTGCCTCCGGGAACGGTGCACCCCCACCACGGGGACCTGTAAATGGTGAAAGATAGATCTGATACCGCTGTAAATCGTGATTATATCGCGATATCAGCCACATGATCCCGGTATTGCAGTACCTCCGGGAACGGTGCACCCCCACTGGGGACCTATGAATAGTAAAAAATACATCAAAAAATCAAATATCGTGATTATAGCGCCATGCCCCCTCCAATTTAAGCCTCCGCCCACTCGCTGCTAGGCCACGCCCCTTCTCATAGACCACGCCCACACGTTGTCAGGTCACGCCTATTCTCCTTTGAGGCCACGCCCACTCACTTTACGGCAGTTTTACCACAGTCGTGCTTTATGGCCTCAGGTGAGGTCCCGCCCCTTTTGCTGTCACTCATATTTACCCCTGCCGCTACTAATGCCCACAGACCACACCCCTTTTAGAGGCCACGCCCATCCGGCCCCACTTAAAGGGCCACACCCGCATTTACAAACCCCTCCTCCAATTCTGTACTGGACCCTCACGT
>NW_005055384.1:2166-2797 GCF_000277835.1 Geospiza fortis
TGTCCTTTATTCTGTCCCCATGTCCCTGCCTTGTCCTGCCCCCATGTTATCCCTGTGTCCGTTATTGTACCGTGCACCCACAACCGATCAGAATCAGTTAAAATCATGATTATTACATCGCGATATCAGCCTCCGTTTGCCAGCCCCTGTCCCTCGGCAGCTCATTCATTCTGGGTCGCACTCACCCTCCCGGAGTGCCAGCGAGCGACGAAAGCACGGCTGAAATCGCGATCGAATTCCTCTAAAACCGCATTTGAGGAGTTTTCGGTCTATTTTTCACCACTTCAGGTCCCCGTTGGTGCACTGTTCCCGGAGCCGCTGCAATACCGGGACGGTGAGTGCGACACGGAATCAATGAGCTGCAGAACGACAGCCGTCAGCAGAACCGCGGCTGCTATCGCGATATAACCTCGGATTTTCCCAGCTTTAGGCGCTCTGGACCTGTTTTTCACCATTCATAGGTCCCCAGTGGGGGTGCACCGTTCCCGGAGGCACTGCAATACCGGGATCATGGGGCTGATATCGCGATATAATCACGATTTACAGCGATGTCAGATCTATCTTTCACCATGGCAAGGTCCCCGTGGTGGGGGTGCACCGTTCCCGGAGGCACTGCAATACCGGGATCATG
>NW_005055384.1:5293-6787 GCF_000277835.1 Geospiza fortis
TTAAAGGCGCCGCGGGAGAGAATTAATAATCAGTAATTACTAATTAATTAATCACTAATCAATAATCAATAATCAATCAGTTTATTTACAAAACTCAGGGGCATCGAAAGGACTCGAACAAGGGACCGGGACCCGGGGAGGGGGCGGGGAGCTCCAACGTTCACTTGAGAAAAGCGACTTCCGGAATCTTCCCTTCCAGCTGGGCGGGAAAAACGGGAAAAAAAGGAAATAACGGGAAAAAATGGGGGAAAACAGGGGGGAAATGGGAAAAATGGGAAAAAATGGGGTGGGAATGGGGAAAATAACAGGGAAAAACAGAGTTAGAATGGGGGAAAACGGGAAAATAATGGGAAATAACGAGAAATGTGGGGGGAAATAGGGGAAAAATGGGGGGAAAATGAGGAAAATGGGGGAAAAATGGGGGAAAAATGGGGAAAAAAAGCCGACCTTGAGCTGGGTGAAGACCTGGCCGGCCTGGCCGTAATCCCAGTCGTTGTCCTGGAGGCACCTGGGAGACACCGGGGAGATTTTTGGGGATTTTTGGGTTTGGTTTTTTTTTCTCCAGGAAATTTTCAGGGATTTTCAGGAGAATTTTCAGGGTTTTTAAAGGGGGATTTCTGGGGAGATGTGTGAGATTTTTAGGGAATTTTTAAAGGATTTTTGGAGGCATTTTGAGGGATTTTTGAGCAATTTTCAGGGGGATTTTTGAGCCGTTTTTGAAGGGATTTTTGAGCCGTTTTTGAAGGGATTTTTGAGTGACTTTTTATGAGATTTTTGAGCGACTTTTGAAGGGAATTTTGAGCCATTTTTTGAGTGACTTTTGAAGAGATTTTGGAGCCATTTGTGACGGGATTTTGGAGCCATTTTTAAGGCAGTTTTTGAGCAATTTTCAGGGGGATTTTCGAGCTGTTTCGAAGGGATTTTTGAGCCATTTTTGGGAGCAATTTTTGAACGACTTTCAGTGGGATTTTTGAGCCATTTTTGGGGGAATTTTGGAGCCATTTTTTGAGCAATTTTTTCAGCTGCTTTCAGGGAGATTTTTGAGCCATTTTTGAAGGGATTTTTGAGCGACTTTTAAAGAGATTTTTGAAGGGATTTTTCAGTGACTTTTAATGAGAATTTTGAGCGACTCTTGGAGGGAATTTTGAGCCATCTTCAAGCGAATTTCAGAGGGATTTTTGAGCTGCTTTTGAAGGGAATTTGGAGCCATTTGTGAAAGGATTTTGGAGCCATTTTTTGAGCGACTTTTGAAGAGATTTTTGAGCTGCTTTTGGAGCCATTTTTGGAGGGATTTTGGAGCCATTTTCAGGGGGATTTTTGAGCCATTTTTGAAGGGATTTTTGAGCGACTTTTGAAGGGAATTTTGAGCCATTTTTTGAGTGACTTTTGAAGAGATTTTGGAGCCATTTGTGACGGGATTTTGGAGCCATTTTTAAGGCAGTTTTTGAGCAATTTTCAGGGGGATTTTCGAGCTGTTTCGAAGGGATTTTTGAG
>NW_005055384.1:9737-11798 GCF_000277835.1 Geospiza fortis
AAAAAAAAGAGGATTTGGGGGGGGAAAGGTATATTTAGGGGAAAACCCATGGGATTTAGGAGCCGAACCAGGGGGTTTAGAGTAAAACCAGGGCGTTTAGGACCAGCCCAAGGGATTTAGGTGCAGCGCAGGGGGTTTAGGGTAAAACCAAGGGGTTTAGGATAAAAACCGTGGGATTTTGGGTGGGAAACACAGGATTCCAGGCCAGCCCAGGGGGCTCACCCGCTGTTGCCGGCCGGCACGGCGATGAACATCCGCGTGAACGCCCGCACCGAGTCCCGCGACTTCCCATCCACTGCGGGCACAGAGAGCAGGACGTGGGGGAAAAATGGGGGGAAAAGGGGGAAAAAATGGGGAAAAAATGGGGGAGGGAGAATGGGGAAAAGGGGAGGAAAAGGGGGAAAAAAATGGGGGAGGAATAAGGAAAATGGAGGGGGGAAATGGGGAAAAAAAGGAGGGGAAAAGGTGAAAAAAAATTCGGGGGGAAAAAAGAAAATGGGGGGAAAAGGAGGAAAAAAGAAAGGAAAAAAACCAGGAAAAAATAGGGAAAAAAAAAGGAAAAAGAGGGAAAAGGAGAGAAAAAAAAGAAAAAACAGGAAAGCAGAGGAAAAAGGAGAAAAAGGAGGAAAAAGGAGAAAAAGGAGGAAAAAAGAGGGGAAAAGCAGAAAAAGCACAGGGAAAAGGAAGGAAAAAGGAGGCAAAAACAATGGGAAAAGAGGTAATAAAGGAAGGAAAAAGAGGAGAATAAAAAGGAGAAAAAAAGAGGAAAAAACAGGAAAAAAGGGGGAAAAAATAAGATAAAAGTGGGAAAAAATAGGAAAAAAGTGGGAAAAAAGAGGGAAGAAAAAGAGGGAAAAAAATAGGAAAGAACTGCAGGAAACAGGGAGCAAAAAGGCAAATCCAAGTGGGACTGACCTTCCTTGAAGATGCCGTGGACGGTGAAGCAGAGCAGCGTGTTCTGGAACACAGGGGGGTCAGGGGGGCCCGGAATCGCCGGAATTCCCGGGAGTTTTTGGGGAATTTTTGGGGAATTTTTGGGGGATTTTTGGGGCCCCCTCACCGTCTGGGCGCAGATGTCCACCACGAAGGAGTTGACGTCGTGCTGGGTCTTGGGCAGCTCGTTCAGGAACGCCACCACGTTGAGCCGGGTGTGCTTCAGCAGCTTGAAGCGCATGGCTGCCCAGAGAGGGGGAAAAATGTCAGAACGACACCAAAAATACCCTGAAATCGCACCAAAAATACCCTAAAATCACACCAAAAATACTCTGAAACTGCCACCAAAAATACTCTGAAATCGCACCAAAAATACCCTGAAATCGCACCAAAAATACCCTGAAACTGCCACCAAAAATACCCTGAAATCACACCAAAAATACCCTGAAATCACACCAAAAATACCCTAAAATCGCACCAAAAATACCCTGAAACTGCCACCAAAATCCCCAAAACAATCACCCCAAAAATACCCTAAAACCACCCCAAAAATCCCCAGAAAAACACCAAAAATCCTCCTAAAACTGCCACAAAAATCCTCACAAAAATCCGCCAAAAATATCCTAAAATCACCCCAAATCCTCCTAAAATCCGCGAAGAATCCCCAGAAAAACACCAGAAATCCCCCTAACACCTCCCCAAAAATCCCCCCCAAAAACCCTAAAACTGCCCTAAAACTGTCCCAAAAATCCTCCTATACCCTCCAAAAAATTCCCCTAAAACCCCCCAAAATTCCCCAAAGAAAACACAAAAAGAAAAACCTCAAAATCTGCCCCAAAAAAACCCCAAAACCTCCCCAAAACCCCAAATTTGTCCCAAATTTCCCCAAACCCCCCCTGGCTCTCACTGGGGTCCCACAGAAATCCCCCTAAAAATTCCCTCCAGAAAACCTTCAAAATTCCCTACAAATGTTCTCAAAAAAACCCCAAAACCCCAAATTTGTCCCAAATTTCCCCAAACCCCCCCTGGCTCTCACTCGGGTCCTTCAGCTTCTTCACGTTCCGGCTGTCCTTGAAATACTCGTTCAGGCTGTTCCTGGAAATCCCAGTTAATTGGGCAATTAATGGG
>NW_005055385.1:0-1949 GCF_000277835.1 Geospiza fortis
GAATGGGGATACAAGCATCATAACATCGCCCTAGGACAACTTGCCACTGACCTCTGGGGACCTGGAGCATTTGCTCCAGACCAATGAAAATCTCCAGTTTGCCCTAGAGAGCTATACAGGCCGAATTTCTATTCATATCCCAGAACATAAACTTTTTAATCGTGACCTAACCTTTCATCTGACCCCAAAATTAGTCCAAAGTAAAACACCTATCAAAGCTCTAACCATTTTTACAGATGGCTCAGGGTCATCCCACAAGTCAGTAATGGCATGGAAAGACCCTAAGACCCAAAAATGGGAATCTGACATCCAAATAGTGGAGGGATCTCCACAGATCACAGTTAGCAGCTGTTGGCAGAGCCTTTGTGAAATTCAAAGACACACCCTTTAATCAAGTCACAGATTCAGCTTATGTTGCGGGTATAGCTATGAGAGCAGAACATGCTCTTCTCAAAGAGGTTTCCAATCCAAAGTTACACCAATTGATTTCTGCATTAACATGCTTAATCTCCCACAGAAAGCAACCTTACCACATCATGCATGTGAGGTCACACACTGACCTCCCAGGTATTATCACAGAAGGGAACAGGAAAGCGGATGCATTAGCCATGGCAATAGAAACTGCTAATGTTCCTAACATCTTTGCCCAAGCAAAGTTGTCACATGCATTTTTTCATCAAAATGTGCATGCCCTTATCAGAATGTTCAAGCTCTCAAAAGATCAAGCAAAAGCTATTGTTGCCACATGCTCGAACTGTCAAAACTACCAGGTACTGTCTACGGGGACAGGAGTCAACCCCGAGGTCTGAACATGTGCCAGCTGTGGCAGACAGATGTGACCCACTTCACACCTTTTGGAAGGTCAAAATATGTGCACGTATCAGTCAACATGTTTTCTGGAGCAGTATTTCCATCAGCACATCTAGGAGAAACTATGCAGCACACCATTAAGCACTTCCTCCTTGCCTTCGCTACCCTGGGAGTACCAAAGGAGATCAAAACAGATAATGGACCTGCCTATACATCTCATAAGTTAAAAGAGTTCTTCAGTGAGTGGGGAATAGAACACAAGAAAGGCATACCTGCAAATCCCACAGGACAATCAATTGTAGAGAGGACACATCAAACCCTCAAAAGAGTTCTCAAGTAGCAGCACAGAGAAACAAAAATCATATCTCCAGTGGAAAGACTTTGCAAGACTCTCTACGTCATCAACTTCCTAAATTGTACATCAGAGCCTGACCCCCCAATACTTCGCCACTTTGCAAATACCACCCAAGCAAAGCTCACTGAGAAACCACCTGTGCTAGTGAGGAACCCAGAAACACATCACATTTCTGTGCCTTTCCAATTGATTACTTGGGGAAGAGGATATGCGTGTGTTCTACTACCACCTGGTCCATAGATGATACCCAGGAAAAAACATAAAACCATACCTAGGCACTGCAAACACCACTCCCACAAACACTGAGAAGAATTTCTCCGAGTCAAACAAAAGACCTCCTCAAAACCAGACCAGTTCTGCCTGGAGACAAAGACATCATCAAATGTCCACATGCAGAGAAAAGACCGTCCCATCACACGACAGTAGACAAAACAGAAAGCTGAACAACATACTGCTGCATCAAGCCATAAGCCAGACATAGCCTGAACACAAAACTGTTCTCTGAATTATATGTTGTTACCCTTTTTTTACCCTAAAAACCCCTGTTATTCCCCTTTCTCAATTCTTACCAAAAACCCCTAACCTTATACCCACTCCCCCATCCTTAGCCTATAGGAAAAAAAAAAAAGGAAAAAAAAAAGGGAGGGGGGGAAGGAACGGAGGAAAGGAACAAGGGAGAAAACCCTAACCCTCCCCTCCCACCATAAAGAAAACAAATTTTGCTTATGTTCCCTATCAGACACCCCATCCCTGTCCAAAGATGAAAAATATCTCCATTGGTGCT
>NW_005055385.1:2003-11756 GCF_000277835.1 Geospiza fortis
CATTGATAACCCACTTTCCACATGTCTGGTAGGAATTCCCTTTGTAGCAGATGATTGGCCCGTCTATAACTCAGAGCTCCTCCGCACCACAGGTAAGAGACCCAACCTGGTAGATACTTGGGACGAGTGGACAAAAATGCTGCCCAATGCCCTAGAGGAACCCCAAGAATTGGACCTGTTGGGGTCCTCCAAGGCAACATACTGTGTCAAATTTTACTTTAGACGTCCGAAGGATAATTGGCTAGAAATTGACCAGACAAAAAGCACATACCGAAAAGACATATCACCAATTAACAAAGCCTATAACTATCCCGATTGGTGTAATTACACTGCTCATGTGATCTCTGTGTCCTCTCTCCACCCTAAAGAATTACCCAAGGCAATGTTTCTCATCTGTGGTGACCGAGTATGGTCTGGGATCTTCTCATGACTCCAGGGAGGTCTCTGTACCCTTGGAAAACTTTCTACCCTCACTCCAAATATCACCTTGTTACATAATTGGAAAAAAAGAAAGTGAATTAAAACGCCACAAAAGATCCTACACGGAATTTGGTGAAAATTGTGATCCCAAATTATATGATTGGAACAAACCAAAAAAGATTGCTGTCTCCCTGTTCCTACCATGGGGAGCTGCAGCTAAAGCCCTTGGTGAAATAAATCACCTCGGGTGCTGGCTCAGTAAGCAATCCAACGCTACATCAGCTGCCCTGAGAAATCTTTTAAAGGAAGAAGAAACCACAAGACATGCATCACTTCAAAATCAAGCAGCAATTGACTTCCTACTGCTTGCGCACAGACACAGCTGCCAAGACTTTGAAGGGATGTGCTGCTTCAATCTCTCTTCACGCTCGGAATCCATCCACACAAACATCCAAAAACTGAAAGAACATGTAAAGGACTTGAAAGTAGAAAACAACCCAGACTGGGTCAATGACCTTTTCAGTCAATGGGGATTAACAGGATGGGTTGCATCTTTGGTTAAGGGAATGTTGCGGATTTTCCTTGTAATTGTCATTGTATTAGCTATGTTCCCACGTCTGTTTCATTGTTGTAAAAGAACTATAGGGAACATCTTTTTTCTAAATACAGAAAGTGGAGCTGTAGCAGGCACAGAGCCTGCAATGCCTCCATGATGTTCTGCAGCCTAAGATAGGAAATGCCTAGTCATGATGACTGGACCTAAGAAGCCCGTCTTCCACCTTCGGACCCTTGCTTATCTCTCTGTAAGACTATAGGTCACTTTCCCCTCGACCCTCACTATTGGACAATTTCTAAAACTCCTGTACCCTATATAAAGACCTACTTTTGCCCAGTTTGGCAGAAGACGCTGTCTCTGAGAACCTTCGCAGAAGACTCCAATAAAGACATCTCTGTGGAACCTCACACAGCTTTCTCCTCTCTTTCCTGGCGTCTGCCAAAGGCACTTAGCAAGCTAAAGAGCTGAAATCACACATGAGCTGATAATCACAAAGAGCTGAACTGCTTGCTAAGACTGCCTGCATCTCTGGAGCCTGCCTGAGGGACCCGGACAGGTTGTGCTTAATTGGACTTCTCTGTCTTGGACACCCATGTCAGCCGGGGTCTGGGAGACCCCGAAATTCCAGAGTCGCCTCATATTGGGGCACCAAACAGCAAGAACTCTGGAGCAGCATTTCTTCTTGAAATTGTTACTGCCTTCGCTTGCCAAGACCCCCTGAAGATAAATTCTCCCTTATAGAAGAAGTTATGCAAAGAGGCGTCTGACGACTCTCAGGCATTTGGGACGAGATCCTGAGGAGTCGGACAAGGCAGACCATCCACCAGCAGAGCTTTGACCCACATCTAGCTGAAGAAGTGTAAGTTTTAAAACGGCCTTTATTGCGCACATTTACCCTGGGTCCTTTTTTGGTTTTTCTTCCTTTTTTTTTCTCTTTTTTTCTGCTGGCGGGGAATGGGGAAATATGGGGTCTAAACCTAGTACATTAAAATGATCCCAGAAAGAAAGAGTTATATTTACAAATTCTAGAAATCCTATCTTCTAACAATTTTTTCTTCCTCTAAAGGTAACCTCTCAAAAACTAACCTGAAAAATTTTTAAAAATTGATTCTTTCCCAGTTTTCAGATACTATTGCACACACTATCACTCTAGACTCCTTTTGGGACACAGTTGGGACCAGGATATATACCCTCCGAACTAATCAAGATTTTTCTGTAACTCGGTTTTTACCTTTCTTTCACATTATTACCAAAGCTGTAGAAAAAAAAATATAGAAAATTCAGGCCCTCTGCAATCGCCCCCTGAAGAGAACACTCCAACTTTATCTCTCTCACCAGACACCCTCCCAACAAATGCTAATCACGCTGATAACATTCTTCCCCTCTCAGCCCTAGAATTCAGTCCTCCACTGTTTTACAAACTATAAAAGACACACGCATTATCACAGAGGCAGAAGCCTTCTACACACACACCCTGAAAGTGTTTGAGACTTCTCCCCAGAGTCTGGACGTAAACCCATGGTTACTTCCCTGGAGATTGAGGGAAAGGATCTCAGTGTGTGCCACACCAACAATTGGATAGTAAGATACATGGAATCCTATGTTGTTGTATTGTTTCTTCACTAGTTGTAACCTTAATAGGTACCTTTAACCTTGCGCTGAGTATTCTCTCTTTTTGTCCTTATTCCTGTGTACTATTAGTTTAAGTCTTATGTCTGTGAGTCTTATGTCTATTAAATAAAAAATTCATTCTATAATAGACCAAATTAGCCATTATTAAAGAACTTGTGAACAAGAGTGGGTTTTGGGGTGGTGGCTGCCTCAATAAAGCTACTGCCTGCTGCCAGAGGCCTGGGCAAAAGGCAAGGACTTATCTAAAGCCCCACATGCATTCATAACACTGACTTGAAATGTCAATCAGAAGGAGAAATATTCAGAACCTAGCAAGAAAAGTTTGGGTCTTGAATTTAATTGGTATCCTGAACTGTCTTTCATTTTTAGTGTTACCAGCTAATGCTCCCTCAAGGGTATAGGTGAGTGGGTTACTGGCCAGCATGAGGTTTTAAACTTTGCTTTAATTAAGTTAAACTAGTCACCACAGATCAGATCTCACATGTTCTTTTTCTTTATTTAGATACTGTGACATACCTTGGGGAGTAAATTAGCTTACTTTAAGGGGGTTTAGATCCTACTTGAAGGGTTAAAGTACTGACAGCACCAAAAATACTGAAACATGGATGGGCATGACTGTAATTTACAGGAATAATGTGCTGATTTGGCACAACAAGTTGGACCTAAAACTGCAACCAGTAACATGGTAGCACCACCTCCTTAAGCACTATATTGCTCCTTCTGAGATCTAGCAGGAAGGTTGAAACTAGATGATCTTTAAGGTCCCTTCCAACCCAAACCATTCTATGATGTCTGTAATTGAAAATCTATCTGAACATCCAACAAGTAGTAAAGTTGCTAAGCATGTGGTACCGTACTTCTAAATCTTGTGTTAATGTTGTTCTCAAGGTAACCCAGATCTGTCAAAGAACAGCAGTTGATATTAACAATTTGCCACATTTCTCAGAGCTTTAAATAAGCATCACTACCTAACATCTGTAAGATATTCTTCATCCTACTTTGTAAAATCTATGAAACGTAGGGGGAGTAGAAGCAAAGATCCTCAAATAAACTATTAAAACAGGAAATAAACCAGCTATTTAACAGGCTAATAGTGTATCAAGATGCTTCACAGGACAAATGTCAAATCAAACAACTTGCCCTAGAATTACCTTTAATCCACATTACATGTTATTTGTTAATCATAAAGACAACAGGTACCTTCTCTTGACTTCTGATTCCTCCTAGGTTTGCTTTCTGTGTGGAGGATTCCCAGCTAACCGGTATACCTCCTGGCAAAGAGCTCTGCTTTGTGAAATGCAGAGAGGAGTGTCAAGAAAGATAGAGAGAATCAGCCAAGAGAAATCCTGTATGATGCATGTTGCTGTGCTTGGAAGAATGGACCCTTTTTTTTTTCCGTCCAGACTCCTGGAAATTATTTTTCTTACAAAAAAGTTAAATTCTAGCTCAAGATTCCCAGCTATTAGTCTTAATTTTCATGTGTGCCATAACTATTGCTAACTAGGTGATATTATCCTGATTTCTGACCTTGGTTTGCCATCTTGTACTTTTACATGCTTACTGACAAATAGGTATAACATGAACCTTGTGCCTAAAGAACCTGTCTGCTTGTTGCTGTTGATAATGGGACCTGGAAAATGCTAAAGATAGATTCTGAAAATGTTAGGCTTTGTGTTTTCTCAGACCACTGCATTTGCGTCAGCAGTATGATAAATGATATAATTGTTAGATGTGATGATTGTTTAGTAATTAAATATAAGTATTATATAATCATAGGAAGAATCATGAGAAACTATGTGAAAACTTAAGAGAGCTATGTTTAGCTGAAATCTATGTATACAATAGAACAATATAAGTTTAATAATTAACATAGAAGTTATATAACTATAGAATATAAAAACCCATTCCTCTCGAATGTATGGACGAAATCAGATCTGAGGTGAAAAGCACCCCTGATTTCCAGAGCTCTTAATAAAAGCACCGACATATAATTGCCTATGTGATTATATGTTTCCGAACGCTAACACTGTGGTAGATGCTAAAATGTGGTGCTACCAATCCCCAAGATCTGTGCAAAAGTGGAGAGCTAATTAGAGGCATCTATTAACTGCCCTGTAAAACAGAGGAAAGCTGGGAGGAATCAAAGGAATTTCTTCAAAGATCATTTCAGCCTGATAGAAGACCTTGAGCTGCCAAAAAATTTCTTGATTAAAGTTTGAGCTCAACTGTATAAGGAAGACACAGCTGAAAACTTGCTATGGTGTTACAGTACTGACTCCTACTGCTTCATCTCCAGCCATGCTAATCTCTTCTGGTTCAGGAGAGTGTCAAGTCAGCTGTTGCCAGAGAATCTCAGCCCCGTTTAACCTCAGAGCATGGCTTCCAGTAAGTCTACTCCCAGCAGTGACTACTTGATTGTCTCAGACTGCCTTTGGTCATGTTCCGAATGAATCCCTGTTCATTTCACTAAATTATAGCCTCTTTTGGATGAAGTCCAGCCTTTTGGATTGTCTTAAATTTCAGTTTGTAAACTTAGAGCTTTGTCACTTTTAATCTGAATACAAAGTGCTTGTTAGGGCTAACAAAACCCTGTGGAAATCATGCTTTGCACAACCCTCCTGGGTGGTAGAGCTCAACTCAGAAATGCAAGCTGGTCCCATTTCAGGTTTGACAGAAACCAGCACACTGTGCTACATACAGTAGCAAATAAATCTGTGAATGAAACCCCTGTGCAAAAAATTGTTGCTTTGACACAAGTCTTGAAAGACCAAGTAAACATTCCTGCAAGTACAATAAATGGCTGCTTTGATATGCTGTTTGGGAACCCTCATAAAACAAAATTGCTGGCAGATGTGCCCTTCCTGCTTACTCATGGAGTATAGCTTTTTCACAAGGCAGAGGAGCTGAGCTGAGCTCCAATGAAATAGTTTCTAGGAAATTATCCTTCCTCCAGGAGATCATGAGCAGTTACTTGCTGTTCAGCTCTCCATTCCTGCCAAGCTACTGGAATATTATACTTCCCTACTTGGAGACTGAGCCTGCAAACATCTGTTTGCCCTGAACGGAGTTGAACAGGCAGAGACTAGCACCAAGTCCCATAATTTCTGTTTGCAGCCTACTTGTGTACATCTGTTTCAGGCTCTCATTGAGTAGGTACTTGGCAAAGTGCTGCTTTGACAGAATAAAATACCAATCTGTACTGTATAAACCTTTTCCTAGTGTCCCAGAGTTTCATAGAAATTCTTTATTACTCCTCTTAACTTCTGCATTTTACTAGACTTTTTTCCTCTCTTCTGATTTGTGGAAAAAAAACCCTCCACAACCTGTAAAAGTTGTAAAGCTGGTATGGTTTATTTCACCGTTTGGACGCATGCTCCCCAAGGACACGTGCACCCCTGAACATTCCCGAGTCTACTTTATCCCCTAACCTGTTGCATATGCGTAAAAGCCATATGCATATGTGTCAAAAATAGGGTAGAAACTGTTGTAAAATAGTTGATAATTGTTAAGCATGTGCTGTTAGTTTGGTTATTATATTGTAAAAGGGGTTAAAAAGGTAGTTATAAGAAATATGGTACTCAACGTACTGTATCACACCAAAGTAAAGTGCACCATCCCCCCAAACAAAATGAGCCAGTCTGAACAGAACTGTAATGGGCCAATGAAGTGCCTTAAACCTTCATGCAAATGAAGGATCCAAACAGAAACCAATCCAAAGGAAAAAAAAAACAGGATAAAAAGGGGGCATCTGACCCAGTGAATCTGTGCCACTCCACCTGGAACATGGGGGACATGGCTGCTCAAGAAAGAAAGAAAACCCAGCACCAGCACTGCAGCATCCTTGACGGGAACTCTCCTGCTCGATCCGCAGGTCTCCATGCTTTAGGCCTTACTATAATAAATGCTGAAATCTCTTTTAGTACCGGGAGTGTGGTCCCGTTTTTAACAGTTGGGGACTTGTCTGGGATACAACCTTGCCCAACCGAGACTGGACAACAGGATGGCCGCCTGTCTTCCATGGAGGGACCTTGTGTTGGTATCTGGGAAAAAGGCCTGAGGCACATGTGAGGCACACGGGAGCTAGACGCCAGCTGCTAAGTATCACCCATCCACAGGCAGGGGGAGGGCCTGAGGGGACAGTGAGGGCAAGTGTGTGAAGAGGGCTTGAGACTGGGCCGGCTCGGAGCCCTGAAATGTGTGAGGACCTCCTAGTACTGTGTGACGGTGTTTGTTGGTGAGGATGGAACAGGGAAGCCCTATAAATATGATTGCCTGGCAAAAGATTTTGAGAATATAGAAACTATAAGCAAGATTGAAATGAAGGCAACCTTTGAGATCTCCTAGCTAATGAACAACGGGAAAACAATGGTGTGGCCGAGCAGGTAATCCCCTTCTTGATGAAACAATACCCTCTCCAAGCAAGCAGGTCCAAGGGTCAGAAGCAGACCCTGCCTGCTCAGCAGGAGAGGTCTAAAGAGTAGTTTTTAGGGTTTAAAGTATAACACAGTATGGTAATGTAGTGGTTCTTATAGGCTGTATGTAAATGCTATAGAATTTGTATCTTGTATTAGATTGGTTAGTGAGAATCAGAATGTTCAACACAAGATGATTTAAAGTATTGTAACCGGAACTTCGCTCTCTTTTCGCCTCTTTTTCCTGCTCTTCTTCACTCTCTCTCTCTTCTCCTCTTGACCCTGCTCTGAGCTGCGGCTGGCAGCTCCCAGCAGGGCCCTGCACCCACGCCCTTGTAATAAACTCAAGTCCACAACCCAGCTTCAGAGATCTCTCGTTTCCGTCCATCCCGACCGTGTAGGAGACCATCTGATGCTCCTACAGGTGTTCACAGGGGTTTTCAGGTGAGGGAAGAGACGAGAATGTTGACTCCATGTTCAGAAGGCTTGATTTATTATTTTATGATATATATTACATTAAAACTATACTAAAAAGAATAGAAGGAAAAGTTTCATCTCAGAAGGCTAGCTAAGCTAAGAATAGAATACCTAGCATGGAATTATCAGGGAGAAACCCGGAGTATCTGAAGCAAACCATGACATCACACCACAACAGGTGGCGATCTCTAGGGAAGGTGTGAGTGACATGCAAACAAGCCATTGTTCCCCGGGTGTGTGGGGACTGTGGGGAGAGAGTGAGTCACGTGCAAATCCGCCTCAGCTCCCTGGGAATGTAGGGGGCGGTGGCAAAGGTTTGAGTGACACGCAGACAGCCTCACAGGTGAACTGACACCAGAGGTGACCAGATTCAAGGTCCTTCCTGAAGGCCCAGCGGTCCCGAAGCCCGGAGAGGCCGACCCCAAGGCAAGGGGGGCTACAGTATTGTAGGACTTTTATAGCACCACACCTGTGAGGGGTGGTCGTGTGACCCATTCCTCAAGGGTACGAGGGTGGGAAGTACAGCTTGGGCAAGGTGTGGAGGTCAGACCCACTGACTCTGAGGCTATCTCTAGGGAAGAGGAATAGCCAAGCCTCAGGGGAGGTGGACGGGGTCAGAGTGGGGGCCTACATGGACCAGTGATTCTCTGGCAACAGGGATCAGCTTTGTGTAAGTCTAAGAGGTTTGCTAACATTTCCTTCCTCTATCCAATAAAAGAAAAGGGAAATTTATGGGGATGTTGAATCCAGGTCAGCAGGGAAACGGTGTTGTTGCTCAGGGGCTCTGGAGTGTCAAAAAAGGTACCTTACATAGTCCGAGTGGGTGAGGCACAAGAGCCAAAAACTCGACTAAGCAGAAGTCAAGAAGTATGAATGAACAGGCCTGAGGGTGTGAAAGAATGTGTGTGTGAGTGCCAAAGAGTAAGTGTTCCTTGGATAAGAACACCAGATAAGAGTGCCCAGGGGCACCAAAGTTGATTGTTGAGGGCAAGGAGACCTGTTGCATAAACAGAAAGAGATTAAAAGGAGCTAATTTAAATTCAGAGGAGAACTTCTCTCTTTTAAGTTAAAAAAAAAGAGTAAGACGGAACTTTTAAAAGGGCCAGTAACAGTAAGCAGTTTCATTTACCAGCCCAAAAGCTTATAGTAACTGAAAGTCACCATGGGTCAGGGTCACTGTAGATGAGGAAGGCGACCAAGGAAAAATAATAAGAATATTCCTCCTGGTAGTCCCCTTGGTGATATACTGGATGACTGGAATAAGTGGGAAACAACTAGAAAGTTAGATCAAGTAAGGATGGTTTATTATTGTGTGAAACATTGGCCAAAGAGGAAATTACAGCAAAAATCCTTAAAGTGGCCCTGGTATGGAAGTAGAGATAAGTGGTTATGTAATTTATTATATCAGCAAGTGTGTAACCAAGAAAACCCTAATTCAGAAGAAGTAGAGTATGTTACTTGCTGGGTCAAATTCTCAGAAGGAGATTCTAAGGTATACAAACTAAAAAAGGATAAAGAGCAGAAATCAGAGGAAAAGGATAAAGAAAACGAGGGAGTTATTCAAAAGAAGTTGGATCCCCTGGACTATGTAGTCCTACCAACTCTTCCTCCAAACTATCAAGCCACCCCCCCCCACTTAACACCCAGCCTCCTGCTTCTGAAAACCTACCTTTATCCCCTCCAATGATCCCCGCCTCTCTTCTATCTCCTCAGGGAATCTCCATGCCATTTTTAACCCCTCCAACAACTCCACTCTGTCTTATAAACCCACCCGTTGATGCTTTTCCCCCGCCGCCTCCTATGCCCACTAACCTGCAGCATGCTCAACCTGTAAGTCAGAATACAACACCTTTCCCTGAGAAAAAAACTCTGGATATATCGTCCAACCTAACAACTGAACCCTTCCAAAATGATAACAAAGAATTCGTGAGGCAGTCAAATGACCCTTCAGATGCTGGCCCTTACTGTAATACCAAATCAAAAAGTGGTGTAAGGCCAGAGGTAAATCTGGACAGGCTGTTCCCCCTGAGGGAAGTTCCACTAGGTGGGGGGGCTAGGAGGAATAGGTTTTGTAAATGCACCCCTGACAGCTTTTGAAGTAAGAACATTTAAAAAGGAACTGGTTAGCCTGGTGGAAGACCCAATTGGGACAGCTCAGCAAATAGATTCCTGGGTGTCCTGGTTTGAAAAGGAAGTGAGTTTTTCGAGATGCTGTTGTCAAACCAATAAGTGGTCAGATTTGAATGTTGGCACCTG
>NW_005055386.1:0-3879 GCF_000277835.1 Geospiza fortis
GTAGCCAACGCTCTATGGGGATGGCTGGAGAGATGAAATGAGGCTAACTGGCAGTGTGGAGGAAAACCAATCTTGGTTGCTGAAGAGTGGAAAGACATCTCTACCAGGGTAGGTAGCCTACGTGTGCGAGTCCATCACATAGATGCCCATGTCCCCAAGTGTGACGGTGGTCACAAGGGTTTTTGGGTGAAAGAAGAGACGAGATCCTTGACTCCATGATCAGAAGGCTTGATTTATTATTTTATTATATGTATATACTACATTATATCTATACTAAAAAGAAAAAGCAGGAGAGCTTTTCAGAAGCTTGCTAAGCTAAGAATAGAATAGAAAGAATGAAAACAAACCCTGCTCTCTCGGACTGTATCTGAGAGAGCTCCCAGTTCTGGATTGGCCATTATTTCTAAACATCCAAGACGGGCCAATCCAGACTGACCTGTTGCATTCCACAGCAGCAGATAACCTATTGTTTATGTCTATCTCTGAGGCCACAGATTCTCAGAAGGAAAAATCCTAAGGAAAGGATTTTTCACAAAAAGAATGTCTGCGACACCCAAGAGTAGAGCTAATGAGGAGCACCAAACGGGATGGTTGGAAACCTACCCTGTGCCTCATGCTACGGCCCGTAACACCATCCTGGGCCTTGAAAAACAGGTCCTTTGGAGGCATGGTACCCCTGAGAGGATTGAGTCAGACAATGGGACTATTTTCAAGAACAGCCCTATCAACACCCTGAGATAGAGTGGAAATTTTTTAGAGTAGAAACTTCTTTGAATTAGGTCTGTAATTTGTAAACATAGCTGTTTGTTCTGACTGCCTGTTCTTGCAAAAAAACCTATGCTCGAAGAAACTGCTTCAGCCGAAGGGCAGTGATAAAAGGGGGGCCCCTTGAACTTTGAAACAGATGGAGAGACTGCAGGAGACAGGGCAGTGTGACCCAGGAGTTCTTTTTGCACTTTCTGATAAAAAACTAGCTGTAAGGGTAACTAGTTGCAAGTGTTACTAGCTGTAAGTGTAATGCGAAATTAGTAAAATGAATATGTATGAACTTATGGTGACATTTTATGTATATGGATTAGTAAGGGAGATAAAAAGGGATCTGAAGTTCCCAGAGGTACACATGTCTTATAAGGGGAGCAATCCTCACATGTGTCCAGTGCTGTAATAAACATACTGGCTTTACAACTTTTACAAAGTTGTGGAGGTTTTTTTCTGCAAATCATTTTGGCGAGGCCAGCCAGGAGACCGTCTGTCCTCTCAGGGGTGGAGGGGAGGATGGACCTCCTAAGGCACGTACCTGGGATTTTCCCTGGAGGAGCTCCATTCGTCTTGGCTTGCCTCCTGTGGAGACAAACAACAACTTGCTGGTGTGCAGATAAACAGTATGCATATCAAAGGAGGGCCCCGGGGGTGAGAGAGATAGGGCCGATAAGTCACTCAGAGACGTCTGAGCGCACAGCCTCATCCCTGTGTTTGCAGGCAGCCATCGACCAACAGCACGATTGGCAGCAGAGGTTCCCAGTTGATAGCGCAGCTGGGAACAGGTTCATTGTTTGATAGAGCGGCTGCTAGCGACTCTGGGGGTGAGTCGAGTGAACCTGAACTTTGTGTGCTTGTGGGTGTCCGGACATGTGTTTGTAATTGTGTGAGTGTGTGGTGTATAAAAGAGACTGAGCGAGTGAGTGTACCCACAGCACAGGGGGGAGTTCTACCCACATCTGAAGCGGCCAGGTGAAGTCTGAGGTGCCGGCTGGGGCAGGCTATGGGGGCAGGGAGTGCCCGGTGGAAAAGCGGAACAAGTAGAGAAACGTGAGTGAGGACATTTATTGTGTTTAAATGTGGTGATTTGTGTAGATTGTGCACATTTTAATCGTGGCTAGACGAACTCAGGGGGTTCCTCTGCCGCAGTAGTTTGGACTTGATCCCTGGGAGTTTGTGAATCCTGTGAATTATTGGATAGATAGAGGAGACAAACAAGTTCATTTAGAGCTGTTTTATCAGACTTCAGCTGGTACTATAGTAAGTCTAGATTGGGAACAACCTGTCATAGAGGATTTAGAATTCCCCGAAGTGATAAACAGAATCGCCTGCCTCTGCGGGCAATTTCTGAGAGCCTTTGGGGCATCGAGAGACTAGCACCCTGCGTGGGTATTATTGCAGTGCAGAGTTTGTGAGAGATGCTGGTATTGCTGTTCTAGTAGGTGTCAGGGCATATGCCCCAAGTGTGAATTGCGGTTTCCTGATCAAGTTGATTCAGAACCAAAGATCTTAAAGCTTGTGTGTAGATCACATCTGATACCTGCCACCTGAGGGGGTGTGGGAAGAAAACTGGGAAACAACTGTGAAGCTCTGTGAAGAGAAGTTTAGGTGGAAATGAGATAGGATAAGGAGAAGGAGATAATGGGAACTAACCAGAGCAAAGAAGTTCCTCGGGCTAGCCCCTTGGGGCGTATCTTGGCCCACTAGAAGGAAGTGACCAGTAGGGGCAGCTTGGAAAATAAAAAAGATCTAATTCAATACAGCACACGCTGGTGGCCATTATAAAGGTTAGAAGATGGCCACCCACTAGAACTTTAGATTATAATACCTTATTGCAGTTAATGTTGTTTTTAAGATGGGAAGGTAAATGGGATGAGGTTTCGTATGCTGATATGATTTTTGCTTTAAAAAATCACCCGGAATAGCAAAGAGACTGTGAGCTCAGAGCTCCCTCTGACCCACTGATGTTAGCTCTTGAAAAAGAAAACAAAGAGAGGGCAAATCAAATGTTGTTGTTCAGCATACAGTATAGGACAGCGATGTATGAGATCAGACAAAGTTTATCATTCTGAGAGGCAAGAACAAGGTACATTTGATTTGATAAAAGCTCCTCCTAAGAGAAGGGAAGCTGAAGATGAGGATGAAGAGGAAGAGGACTTCCCCAAAAGGGAGGAGGACTCAGGCTCAAAAGGCACATCCACTAGAACCCATCCCCCTCCTGACAGTCCAATTTCGTCCAGAACTAGGAGGCAAGCAGTGTTACAGGCCCCTCTGCAAGAGGCAGTGGGACCAGAAGGAGGGAGATTAATCATTAAAGTGCCATTTACCACTCTTGATTTAGAGGCATGGGAAGGGATTGCTAGGAATTGTTGTATCGCTCTGATGCTTACTGCCAAACGTCTATGATATGTCATCAAGCAACACAATCCAGATTGGGCTGACATCCAGTTACTACTGGATGCTTTCACTGAAACAGAAAACAGCTGATCTTAAAGACAGCAGGGACTTTGGCAGAGGATCACTGCAAGAGCAAGCAGCTAGATGTAAAAGAATATTTCCCCCTCCAAAATCCAAAATGGGATCCCAATATATCAGCAAAAGTAAAGAAATTAGGAGGTTATCAAGAGAAGATAACAACAGAAGTGGAAAGAGCTATTCCAAAAACCATAAATTAGTCTGCCTTATATTCCCTTAAGCAGGGGCCTTCTGAGACTCCGTCTGAGATTCTAGAGCATTTAGGTGATACTATGTGGCGCCATACATCATTGGATCCAGGGTCTGAGATAGGAATAAAACAACTAGTTAATTCATTTTTGGGACAGTCTGCTAGAGATATTAGACGTAAAATTCAGAAAATCCAGGGACTGGAAGGGAGAAACCTCAAGGCCTTGCTAGAAGAGGCATAGAGAGTATTTAGCAACTGGGAAGAAAGATATAAACAAAGAATAAAAAAGCTACTGGCAGTGTGTCCACCATCAATCTTCATTCTCCTTCAGATTTGCGCACAGGCCAAATGGGGCTGTTGAAGGGTGAGTGGGTTTTGCTGACCACCCCTTGGCTCTCCAGCTCTCGGATCATCTTATGGATGGGGATCACAGCATCTCGAGTTGTTCTATACTG
>NW_005055386.1:6499-11723 GCF_000277835.1 Geospiza fortis
CTCTTTCACCTCTCTGAAAAAGATGACAAATTCAGATGGTCTCTCTTGGGAGAGGTCGCTCTGTTATCAGTCCCTCTGGTGCTGGGGATAGCTGCTGCAGGCCACAAGGTGCAAACTTGGTGTTTCCCAGGTCCCAGTCCAGAGCAGGTTCGAGTGGTTCCAAAAAAGGGAAAGGAAAAATGGTCCAGGGAAAAATTTGGACTGCTTAGCTAAACTAACTAATGAGCAGAAGCAAAAAGCAAGAGCAAAGCAGGAGCAAAGCAGAAGCAAGAGCCAGAGCAAAGTGAAAGCAAAGCAAAAAGCAAAAACCACACTATGTACTGCCCCATCTATGTGTCCTGCCAGCTGTGGGGGAGCAGGATGATAACAAAACAAAACTTTGCTCTTCAGAGCCAGTCTTGAAGGTACAGAACATAATATCCAGCATAAACAGAACAGCGACTGGGGATACAAGCATCATAACGTCACCCTAGGACACAGTGGTACAGGAGGAAAGGCAAAGAAAACGCAATCAGTGACCCCCCAGACAAGGACCACCTGGGCTGGGCAGAAACCAGTGTGCAATCAGTAAAAAAACTAGTCACTGGAAAAACCGATGCCCAGAAAGAGGACGCGGTGACTGACAAGTAGTTGCACACTTACAAAACAACTCAAGTGGACCAGGGGATTCCACCCCAGCAGATCCACTACTTATAACAATGAAGCTGGGGGAAGAAGAGAAAAGGGTAGAATTTTTAGTTGATACAGGGACCACATATTCAGTTTTAAATAAAGCTTTAGTACCTGTAGAAAATGATTATGTTGTAGTGCGAGGAGCAACCAGCCGGTCTAAAAAAGCATATTTTTGCAAACCTTTAAGGTATAAATTAGAGAAACAATAGGGTATTCATAAGTTCTTGTACATGCCACATTTGCCAAAGACACTTTTAAGAAGAGATTTATTAGAGCAATTACAAGCAACCATTGCATTCAAAAATGGGGATGTTACTCTAGAGGTGAATGATCAAAAGTACATAGAGGTGTTATTTTAACCTTAACAGCCATTGAAATTAAAGGGGAAATTAATGAAGAGATATTAAGTCAAGTATTTCCCGGGGTATGGACCTCTGACGTACCAGGGAGGGCGAAAAATGCCTCTCCCATAGTAATTAAGCTTAATGAAGGGACATAGCCAGTGAGAATTAAGCAGTACCCCCTAAAAAAAGAAGACAGGGAAGGAATCAACCCAATAATTGAAAATTTTCTACAGTTAGGGTTATTGAAAGAATGCCAATCTAATTTCAATACTCCCATTTTACCTGTTCAGAAACCTGATGAGTCATATCGGATAGTACAAGATTTGAAGGCTGTCAATAAGGTAACAGAAAATTTATATCCCGTGGTAGCAAATCCATATACTTTACTAACTTGGTTAACACCTGAGCTAACCTAGTTTACTGTTTTAAACCTAAAAGATGCCTTCTTTTTCCTCCCTATCTACAAAGCCAGCCAGAAAATTTTTGCATTCGAATGGAAAGCCCTAAAAGAAGGCACAAAACCCAGCTCACATGAGCCGTGTTACCTCAAAGTTTCAAACATTCCCCCACTCTGTTTAGGGAACAACTTACAAAAGATCTAGAGTCCTGAGAAGCTCCACAAGAAGAAGGAAGGCTATTGCAGTATGTAGATGATCATCTAGTAGCCACTAGGACAAGAGAAACGTGTAGCCTAGACAGTAAGCCTTTTAAATTTCCCAAGACTCCAAAGATACAGAGTATCAAAGAAAAAGGCACAAATAGTGAAATAAAAAGTAATCTACCTCGGGTACAAAGTCAGTGTTGGGCAACGGACTTTAAAGCAAGCTCGCAAAGAAGCCGTATGCCAAACCCTGAAACCCCAGACAATAAAGGAACTATGAACCTTCTTAGGCATAGCAGGGTGGTGCCAGCTGTAAGTTTATAATTACGGACTGCTCATCAAACCCCTCTATGCTCTTATTGCCAATAGAAATAGAGATCTCCAGTGGATAAAAGAAGCCACATGAGCCTTTCACCAGCTAAAGAGTGCCCTCATGTCACCTCCAGCTTTAAGACTTCCAGATGTAAGTAAACCATTCTTTTTATTTTCCCACGAAAAACAGAGAATTGCCCTAAAAATATTAGCTCAAGACTTGAGTCCATATCAGAAGACAGTTGCTTACTTTTCCAAGCAACTAGATGCAACAGCCAAAGGATGGCCAGGTTGCCTCAAAACTGTAGCAACAATCATGCTGAATATTCAAGAAGCATGCAAGTTTACCCTGAGGCAGAAAATGACTGTACTTGTGTCCCACCCAGTCTCCGCAGTACTAGAAGTAAAGGGCAGCTGCTAGCTTTCACCACAAAGGTTCCTGAAATACCAAGCCATCATAGTAGAACAAGATGATGTAGAGATAGTAGTAACTAATATTGTCAACCCAGATTCTTTTCTCAGTAGAAATCAAAGAGAAGCAGTACACTACGATTGTCTGGAGACCATTAAAGCTACTCACTCCAGTCACCCAGACTTAAAAAACACTCCTTTAGACAATGCAGAGACTTCGTTCACTGACGGGAGTAACTACGTTACCAATAGAAAGCAACATGCTAGATACGCAGTGACTACATACAGAGAGGTAATAGAATCCAGACCTTTACCAACAGGCACTTCTGAGCAGAAGGCCAATATAATTACACTGACCCGTACCTTGAAAATGGCAAAAAGAAAGAGAATAGACATCTATACAGACTTGAAGTATGCATTCGAAGTTGTGCATGCACATAAAGCCATCTGGAGACAGAGGGAACAGCTAACCTCACAAAGAAAGAACATCAAACATGCACAAGAGACAATCCAGCTGCTAAAAGCAGTTCAACTGCCTAAAAAAGTAACAATTATGCATATTAAGGCACACCAGAGAGTGAGCTCAGAATTAGAAGAAAGAAATGAGCTGGTGGACAGAGAGGCAAAAGAAGCAGCAAAAGGTGAAGTAGCTATTGAAAAAGCTCTAATTCAAGATAGACAAATTTCCCTCAAAAGTTAAGCCAGAATATAATAAAAAAGATTAAAAACTAATTGAAGATCAAAAAAGGACATACAACCAAGAAGAGTGGACCACCATTGAAGGGAAGCTAGTAATCCCTTCCCATTTGTTGTAGTCACTAGTAAGGGAAGAGCACCAAAAAACACACTAGAAAATAAATGCACTAAACACCTATTTAATTGAAAGAACCGTTGCCAAGAATTTATATGCCACTATTACTCAAATGACCTGACAGTGTGATCTTTGCTTCCAGACTAACCCCAAAAATACCCTGAGACAAAAACTTAATCAGATTGGGAGGGGCCATGAGCCTAGACAACAGTAGCAAATTAACTTTTCAAAGCTCCCATGGGGTACCAGTATTTATTAGTATTGACAGATACATTTTCAGGGTAGCCAGAAGCATTCCCTACCAGCACTGTCAAGGCTCGAGAGGTGACCAGGGTATTAATACAAGAAATAATACCACGCTTTGGAGTTCCAGCCACCATATCCTCAGATAGAAGATCACATTTCATTTCCAGAATAGTGCAACAGATTAGTAGCCACCTGGGCATAGATTAGGAACTTCACACTCCATATTGCCCCCTGTCACATTCTCTGGAAAAATCCCTTTGCCCAGGATTTTTCTCCTGGGAAGCTGAGAAACCTCAGAGAAAAAGGAAAACAATAATTATCTCATTTGCTTCTCCTGTGTTTTGCTTATGTGGAATGTGTTTGGAGATTGTTTCTCCACAGGTGATTGTTTATTGGTTTCTGGTGTGAGTGTTTTGACTCAATGGCCAATCAGTGCCAAACTGTGTCGGGACTCTGAAGAGAGTCACGAGTTTTCATTATTATCTTTTTAGCATTGTATAAGTATCCTTTCTGCATTCTTTAGTACAGTTTAGCATAGTATTCTTTAATATAATATAATATAATATCATAAAATAATAAATTAGCCTTCTGAGAACATGGAGTCAGATTCATCATTCCTTCCTTTGTCTGGGGGGAACCCAAATACAATATCCCCCAATCGAGCGGCCAAGTAGAGAAAATGAATCATTTAATTAAGCAGCAGATTGTAAAACTAAAGCAAGAAGTTAATCTACCCTAGCCCCAAGCTCTTCCACTGACACTGTTGCAAATTTGAACTAAACCTAGAGCTAAAGAAAAGCTGAGTCCCTTTAAAATACTTTATGGAAGACCATATAGAACACAGAAAGAAACGTCCACCCACATTGGAGAGGTAACATTGGCCACCTACATGGTGGCTTTAAGCAAACAGCTCAGAGAAATTGAAAAACATGTGGCTAGAACTCAGAGCAGGGAGCTAGATGGACCAGTACATAACATACAGCCTAGGGATTATGTATATGTTAAGTCTCTTACAAAAAAGACTTTGGAACCATAGAAAGAAAGAACATTCCAGGTGCTTCTCACCACCTTCACTACAATCAAGATCAAGGAGCAAAATGCCTAGATCCACCACTCTCAAGTAAAGAAGGCCCCAGAAGCCCCTTGGAGAGTAACACCAAGAGACAATGAACTGAAACTAAACCTTACTCAGGCAAAATGAGTATATTGCAGCCAGGGGTAGTTTGTAATTTCATTTATAAAATTATTTAGTGTATAATTAACTGGAGTCTTAGAATTAGAGAGTACCTCTATCCAAAGCGATGCTGAATAACCTTAATCCCAAGCTTTTAATCAATATGCTAGATCCATGGGAGAACCTTCTCAAATAAAAGATTTAAACCTATCCACTGTAGTAATCCACTGAAATCAAGTATATGAAAAGCAGGAGTGGCAGGAACGAGAACTATAGATACTTCAAGGGATCAGAAGAGATCAAAGTAAGATGCCAAGTAGTCAATGGGACCACTCATGAGAGACCAGATGAAATTAGTATCTCAGCCTCTCCTGTATACAAGCACCAAGAAGTTTGTAATAGCCCACGTGAATCACACAGTTAATTTCATATTAATACAACCTGTAAAAGTGACTTGCCTTTAGGCTTGTGATGCTATCAAGCTCTCATTTAAATTTAAAATAGATGCTATACCTTTTACAACATCAAGACCTTGTACAACTCACACCAGTACTCAAGCAGTTCAGACTCAAACCAAACTTAAACCTGAAGTATACAAAATAAGCCCATACGTAATAAAGAATATAAGTGAACAACAACTGTTGTTCAATCCA
>NW_005055387.1:0-989 GCF_000277835.1 Geospiza fortis
AGAAAATCCTAAAAAAAAATCATAAAAGTGATTAAAAATCATTTAAAAAATAAAAAAGGATCCTGAAAAAAAACATCAAAAAAAATTGGGGGAAAATCTTGGAAAAAAGGGAAAATTCCCTAAAATCCCCTGGGTGTCTTTGCAGGTGCGGCCGGAGCCGGAGGTGACACGGAGGGGACACCTGGGGGGAGGGGACGGGGACACACCTGGGACACAGCTGAGTGTGTGTGACACACCTGGGACAGTGAGTGTGACACACCTGAGTGAGTGTGACACACCTGGGACACACCTGAGTGACACACCTGGGACACACCTGGGACAGTGAGTGTGACACACCTGGGACACACCTGAGTGTGTGACACACCTGGGACAGTGAGTGGGACACACCTGGGACACAGCTGGGTGTGTGACACACCTGGGACAGTGAGTGTGACACACCTGGGACACAGCTGGGTGTGTGACACACCTGGGACAGTGAGTGTGTGACACACCTGGGACACAGCTGAGTGTGTGACACACCTGGGACAGTGAGTGTGACACACCTGGGACAGTGAGTGTGACACACCTGGGACACACCTGGGACACAGCTGAGTGTGTGTGACACACCTGGGACACACCTGGGATGATACACCTGGGACACACCTGAGTGTGTGTGACACACCTGGGACAGTGAGTGTGTGACACCTGGGACAGTGAGTGTGACACACCTGGGACAGTGAGTGTGACACACCTGGGACAGTGAGTGTGACACACCTGGGACAGTGAGTGTGACACACCTGGGACAGTGAGTGTGACACACCTGGGACAGTGAGTGTGACACACCTGGGACAGTGAGTGTGACACACCTGGGACAGTGAGTGTGACACACCTGGGACAGTGAGTGTGACACACCTGGGACACACCTGAGTGTGTGACACACCTGGGACACAGCTGGGTGTGTGACACACCTGGGACAGTGAGTGTGACACACCTGGGACACACCTGGGACA
>NW_005055387.1:1744-2633 GCF_000277835.1 Geospiza fortis
GGGGTGGCGTTTGGGGGGGGGGGGAGGGGACGGCGCTGGGGGCGTGGCCTTGGGGGCGTGGCCTGAGTGTGACACAGGTGGGGGCGTGGCCTTGGCCCCACCCGGGGTGTAGCACGGGTGGGCGTGGCCCAGGTGCGGGTGTGGCCCGGGGTGGGCGTGGCCCTGACCCCACCCAAGTGCTGACCCAGGTGTGACCCTGAGGGTGACCCAGGTGCGGGTAAAGGGGCGTGGCCCAGGTGTGGGCGTGGCCCAGGTGTGGGTGTGGCCAAGGGGCGTGGCCCAGCGCGCGGGCAGGTTCATTAACGCCGTCAGCAGCACTGTAATTAAAACCTCGTTAATGAACACCTCGTTAGTGATTCCCCCCTGATGAGCCCTCATTAATTTAATCCCTAATTAGCCCCCCGTTAATGAACCCCCCCCAATCAGCCCCGTTAATGAGCCCCGTTAATGAGCCCCCAGTAATTAACCCGATGAGGAACCCCCGTTAATGAGCCCCCATTAATGAACCCTCAGTAATTAACCCGATAAGGAACCCCCGTTAATGAGCCCCATTAATGAGTTCCACAATAATTAACCCATAATGAACCCCTGTAAATAAACCCCCATTAATGAACCCTCAGTAATTAACCCAATAAGGAACCCTCGTTAATGAACTCCCCAGTACTGCCCCTGTTAATTAACCCCCATTAATGAACTCCCCAGTAATTAACCCCAGACCTCCCCCCGTAACCCCTTAATTAACTTTCCCTTATTTCCTTTCTTAATTAACCCCAAATTAGCCCCGGAACTCCCCCCAGGGCCCCTTTCCTTCATTAACCCCTGGCTCGCCGCGATAACGACTCTGTCCTTAATTAGCCCCGTAATTAACGCCGTAATTAGCGCCCCCATT
>NW_005055387.1:4043-10497 GCF_000277835.1 Geospiza fortis
GGGGAAACTGGGGGTCGCCCCAAATCGGGGCGTCCTGGAGGTCACCAAAGTTCGGGGGTGCCCCAAAAGGGGGGGCTCGGGGAGAGTCCCTCATCTTGGGGGTGCCCCGATGGGGATGCTCAGGGGGCTCCCCATTATCGGGGTCCTTCCTTACAGGGATGCCCCATTATTGGGGTCACTCATTAATGGGGTCGCTCATTATTGGGGTCACTCATTATTGGGGTCGCTCATTATTGGGATCACTCATTATTGGGGTCACTCATTATTGGGGTCACTCATTATTGGGGTCGCTCGTTATTGCAGGGTCCCCCCTCACTCCGGGGATTTCCCCATCATGGACTCCCTTCATTTGGGGGTCCCCCCATTATAGGATCCCCTCCTTGTGGGGCTCCCTCAGTAATGGGATCCCTCATTCTTGGGGTCCCCCATTATCAGGATCCCCCGTTATTAGGATCCCCCATTACCATGCTCACCCGTTATTAGGATCTCGCATTATTAGAATCCCCCATTATTAGGATCCCCCATTATTAACACTCCCCATTATTAGGATGCGCCCTCATTAACGCTCCCCCGTTATTAGAATCAGGATCCCCCATTATTAGGATCCCCCATCATTAGACTCCCCCATTTTGATGTCCCCCGTTATTAGGATCTCCCATTTTGGGGTCCCCCGTCGTTATAATACCCCATCATTAGGATCCCCGTTATTCACGCTCACCCGTTCTTAGGCTCCTCCGTTATCCGGCTCTCCTGTTATCAGGATTCCCCGTTATCAACATTCCCCATTATCACGCTCCCCCATTATTAGGATCTCCCGGTTTTGGAGTCCCCGTTATTAGGATCTTCCATGATTAGAAATCCTCCATTATCAGGATCTCCCATTATCAGAATCCTCTGTTATCAGCATCTCCTGTCATTAGGCTCCCCAATTATTAGGCTCTCCCATTTTGGGGTCCCCCATCATTAGGATCCCCCGTTATTAATATTCTCCATTATCGCACTCACCCGTTATCAGAATCCTCCGTTATCAGGATCTCCCGTTATTAGGATCTCCCATTTTGGGCTCCCCCGTTATTAGAGTCTCCCGTTTGGGGGTCCCCTGTTATTAGAATCCTCCGTTATCAGGATCCCCCATTATCAACATTCCTTGTTATCAGGATCCCCTGTTATTAGGGTTTGGGGTCCCTGTTATTAGAATCCTCCATTATCAGGATCCCCCATTATTAGATTCCCCCGTTATTAGGATTCCCCGTTACTAGGCGCTCCCACTTTGGGGTCCTGCATTATTAGGATCCCCCGTTATTACCACTCCCCATTATCACACCCACCCATTATTAGAATCTCCCGTTATTAGAATGTCCCGTTATTAGGCTCCCCAATTATCAGGATCTCCTGTTATTAGGCTCCCCCGTTATCAGACTCCCATTTTGGGCTCCCTCATTTTCAGGCTCCCCCATCATTGGGATCCCCCATTATTAACGCTCCCCGTTATCGCACTCACCCGTTATTAGACTCCTCCGTTATTAGGCTCCCCAATTATCAGGATCTCCCGTTATCATGCTCCCCAATTATCAGCCTCCCCCATTTCGGTCTCCCCCACCAACCCCTCTCTCCCCTCCTTCCGTTATCCGGATCCCCCGTTATTAGGATCTCCCGTTATTAGGATTCCCCGTTATTAGGATCTCCCATTATTGGGATTCCCCGTTATTAGCATTCTCCGTTATCACGATCCCCAGTTATCAGGATCTCCCCGTTATTAGAGACTCTCGTTTCGCTCTCTCCCACTAACCCCTGTCTCCCTCTCCCCTCTCCCCTCCCTCCGTTACCCGGATCCCCCGTTATTAGGATCCCCCGTTATTCAGACTGCCCCGTATTAGGACCTCCCATTATCTGGATCCCCCATTATTAGGATTCCCCGTTATGAACGTTCTCCGTTATCACGCTCACCCATTACTAGGATCTCCCGTTATCACGATCCCCCATTATCAGGATCTCCCCGTTATCAGACACTCCCGTTTCGCTCTCCCCCACTAATCCCTCTCTCCCCTCCCTCTGTTATCTGGATCCCCCGTTATTAGGATCTCCCATTATTAGCATTCCCCGTTATTAGCGTTCTCCGTTATCACGATCCCCCATTATCAGATCTCCCCGTTATCAGACACTCCCGTTTCGCTCTCTCCCACTAACCCCCGTCTCCCGTCCCTCTCCCCTCCCTCCGTTACCCGGATCCCCCGTTATCTGGATCCCCCGTTATGAACGTTCTCCGTTATCACGCTCACCCATTACTAGGATTTCCCGTTATTATGATCCCCCATTATCAGATCTCCCCATTATCAGATCTCCCCGTTATCAGACTGCCCCGTTTCTCTCTCCCCCGCTAACCCCCGTCTCCCTCTCCCCTCCCTCCGTTACCCGGATCCCCCGTTACCCGGATCCCCCGTTACCCGGATCTCCCATTATTAGCATTCCCCGTTATGAGGATTCCCCGTTATCAGCGTTCTCCGTTATCACGATCCCCCGTTATGAGATCTCCCCGTTATGAGATCTCCCCCATTATCAGATCTCCCCGTTATCAGACTGCCCCATTTCTCTCTCCCCCGCTAACCCCCGTCTCCCTCTCCCCTCCCTCCGTTACCCGGATCCCCCGTTATTAGGATCCCCCGTTATCTGGATCTCCCATTATTAGGACCTCCCATTATCTGGATCCCCCATTATTAGGATTCCCCGTTATGAACGTTCTCCGTTATCACGCTCACCCATTACTAGGATCTCCCGTTATCACGATCCCCCATTATCAGGATCTCCCCGTTATCAGACACTCCCGTTTCGCTCTCCCCCACTAATCCCTCTCTCCCCTCCCTCTGTTATCTGGATCCCCCGTTATTAGGATCTCCCATTATTAGGATCTCCCGGTTTTGGGGTCCCCGTTATTGGGATCCCCCGTTATTAGGATCTCCCATTATTAGCATTCCCCGTTATTAGCGTTCTCCGTTATCACGATCCCCCATTATCAGATCTCCCCGTTATCAGACACTCCCGTTTCGCTCTCTCCCACTAACCCCCGTCTCCCGTCCCTCTCCCCTCCCTCCGTTACCCGGATCCCCCGTTATTAGGATCCCCCGTTATCTGGATCCCCCGTTATGAACGTTCTCCGTTATCACGCTCACCCATTACTAGGATTTCCCGTTATTATGATCCCCCATTATCAGATCTCCCCATTATCAGATCTCCCCGTTATCAGACTGCCCCGTTTCTCTCTCCCCCGCTAACCCCCGTCTCCCTCTCCCCTCCCTCCGTTACCCGGATCCCCCGTTATTAGGATCCCCCGTTATCTGGATCCCCCGTTATGAACGTTCTCCGTTATCACGCTCACCCATTACTAGGATTTCCCGTTATTATGATCCCCCATTATCAGATCTCCCCATTATCAGATCTCCCCGTTATCAGACTGCCCCGTTTCTCTCTCCCCCGCTAACCCCCGTCTCCCTCTCCCCTCCCTCCGTTACCCGGATCCCCCGTTATTAGGATCCCCCGTTATCTGGATCTCCCATTATTAGGACCTCCCATTATCTGGATCCCCCATTATTAGGATTCCCCGTTATGAACGTTCTCCGTTATCACGCTCACCCATTACTAGGATCTCCCGTTATCACGATCCCCCATTATCAGGATCTCCCCGTTATCAGACACTCCCGTTTCGCTCTCCCCCACTAATCCCTCTCTCCCCTCCCTCTGTTATCTGGATCCCCCGTTATTAGGATCTCCCATTATTAGGATCTCCCGGTTTTGGGGTCCCCGTTATTGGGATCCCCCGTTATTAGGATCTCCCATTATTAGCATTCCCCGTTATTAGCGTTCTCCGTTATCACGATCCCCCATTATCAGATCTCCCCGTTATCAGACACTCCCGTTTCGCTCTCTCCCACTAACCCCCGTCTCCCGTCCCTCTCCCCTCCCTCCGTTACCCGGATCCCCCGTTATTAGGATCCCCCGTTATCTGGATCCCCCGTTATGAACGTTCTCCGTTATCACGCTCACCCATTACTAGGATTTCCCGTTATTATGATCCCCCATTATCAGATCTCCCCATTATCAGATCTCCCCGTTATCAGACTGCCCCGTTTCTCTCTCCCCCGCTAACCCCCGTCTCCCTCTCCCCTCCCTCCGTTACCCGGATCCCCCGTTATTAGGATCCCCCGTTATCTGGATCCCCCGTTATGAACGTTCTCCGTTATCACGCTCACCCATTACTAGGATTTCCCGTTATTATGATCCCCCATTATCAGATCTCCCCATTATCAGATCTCCCCGTTATCAGACTGCCCCGTTTCTCTCTCCCCCGCTAACCCCCGTCTCCCTCTCCCCTCCCTCCGTTACCCGGATCCCCCGTTATTAGGATCCCCCGTTATCTGGATCTCCCATTATTAGGACCTCCCATTATCTGGATCCCCCATTATTAGGATTCCCCGTTATGAACGTTCTCCGTTATCACGCTCACCCATTACTAGGATCTCCCGTTATCACGATCCCCCATTATCAGGATCTCCCCGTTATCAGACACTCCCGTTTCGCTCTCCCCCACTAATCCCTCTCTCCCCTCCCTCTGTTATCTGGATCCCCCGTTATTAGGATCTCCCATTATTAGGATCTCCCGGTTTTGGGGTCCCCGTTATTGGGATCCCCCGTTATTAGGATCTCCCATTATTAGCATTCCCCGTTATTAGCGTTCTCCGTTATCACGATCCCCCATTATCAGATCTCCCCGTTATCAGACACTCCCGTTTCGCTCTCTCCCACTAACCCCCGTCTCCCGTCCCTCTCCCCTCCCTCCGTTACCCGGATCCCCCGTTATTAGGATCCCCCGTTATCTGGATCCCCCGTTATGAACGTTCTCCGTTATCACGCTCACCCATTACTAGGATTTCCCGTTATTATGATCCCCCATTATCAGATCTCCCCATTATCAGATCTCCCCGTTATCAGACTGCCCCGTTTCTCTCTCCCCCGCTAACCCCCGTCTCCCTCTCCCCTCCCTCCGTTACCCGGATCCCCCGTTATTAGGATCCCCCGTTATCTGGATCCCCCGTTATGAACGTTCTCCGTTATCACGCTCACCCATTACTAGGATTTCCCGTTATTATGATCCCCCATTATCAGATCTCCCCATTATCAGATCTCCCCGTTATCAGACTGCCCCGTTTCTCTCTCCCCCGCTAACCCCCGTCTCCCTCTCCCCTCCCTCCGTTACCCGGATCCCCCGTTATTAGGATCCCCCGTTATCTGGATCTCCCATTATTAGGACCTCCCATTATCTGGATCCCCCATTATTAGGATTCCCCGTTATGAACGTTCTCCGTTATCACGCTCACCCATTACTAGGATCTCCCGTTATCACGATCCCCCATTATCAGGATCTCCCCGTTATCAGACACTCCCGTTTCGCTCTCCCCCACTAATCCCTCTCTCCCCTCCCTCTGTTATCTGGATCCCCCGTTATTAGGATCTCCCATTATTAGGATCTCCCGGTTTTGGGGTCCCCGTTATTGGGATCCCCCGTTATTAGGATCTCCCATTATTAGCATTCCCCGTTATTAGCGTTCTCCGTTATCACGATCCCCCATTATCAGATCTCCCCGTTATCAGACACTCCCGTTTCGCTCTCTCCCACTAACCCCCGTCTCCCGTCCCTCTCCCCTCCCTCCGTTACCCGGATCCCCCGTTATTAGGATCCCCCGTTATCTGGATCCCCCGTTATGAACGTTCTCCGTTATCACGCTCACCCATTACTAGGATTTCCCGTTATTATGATCCCCCATTATCAGATCTCCCCATTATCAGATCTCCCCGTTATCAGACTGCCCCGTTTCTCTCTCCCCCGCTAACCCCCGTCTCCCTCTCCCCTCCCTCCGTTACCCGGATCCCCCGTTATTAGGATCCCCCGTTATCTGGATCCCCCGTTATGAACGTTCTCCGTTATCACGCTCACCCATTACTAGGATTTCCCGTTATTATGATCCCCCATTATCAGATCTCCCCATTATCAGATCTCCCCGTTATCAGACTGCCCCGTTTCTCTCTCCCCCGCTAACCCCCGTCTCCCTCTCCCCTCCCTCCGTTACCCGGATCCCCCGTTATTAGGAAACTGCTAAAGGGGACTTGGGGACACATCCGGGACCCCAAAATTCTTCCCGGGGACCCGAAAACCCCTGCCGGGCTCCCCTGGGACCCTGCCCTGTCCCCAGCAGGACCCCCGTGCTGTGGCCTCAGGGGGTCCCCAGGTGTCCCCGACCTGAGCCCTGTCCTGTCCCCGCCCCTGCGGTGGCACTGAGCTGTCACCTCCCCAGGGGTCCCTGCAGGGTGTGCCCTGTCCCTGCAGGGTGTCCCCTGTCCTTTCGGGGTGTCCCCAGTGTCCCCAATCCCTGCAGGCCGTCCCCAGTGGCCCCCTCTCCTTCCG
>NW_005055387.1:10719-11720 GCF_000277835.1 Geospiza fortis
TCCCTGCAGGGTGTCCCCAGTGTCCCCAGTCCTTTCGGGGTGTCCCCAGTGTCCCCAGTTCCTGTAGGGTGTCCCCAGTCCCTGCAGGGTGTCCCCAGTGTCCCCTGTCCTTTTGGGGTGGCCCCTGTCCTTTCGGGGGGTCCCCAGTGTCCCCAATCCCTGCAGGGTGTCCCCAGTGTCCCCAGTCCTTTCGGGGTGTCCCCAGTGTCCCCAATCCCTGCAGGGTGTCCCCAGTGTCCCCAGTCCTTTCGGGGTGTCCCCAGTGTCCCCAGTCCCTGCAGGCCATTCCCCAGTGTCCCCCCATCCCACGTCTTCCTGTGTCCCCCTCGTGTCCCCTTGTCCCCCCATTTCCTGATGTCCTCCTCCTGCCCTGTCCCCCTGTGTCCCCTGATGCCCCTGTTCTCTCATGTCCCCCATGTCCCCTGATGTCCTCAAGGTCCCCAATGTCCCCTGCTGTCCCCCCAGACAGCAAAGCCATCATGGACGGGAACCTGGGGCTGATCTGGGCGCTGATGCCACCCCAGTGTCCCCAGTGTCCCCAATGTCCCTGATGTCCCCAGTGTCACTGATACCCCAGACACCCTCAGTGTCCCCAATGTCCTCAGTGTCCCCAGTACCCCATTGTTCCCAATGTCCCCATTGTCCCTGCTGCCCCTGCTGTCCCCAATGTCCCCTGATGTCCCCAATGTCCCTGCTGTCCCCTGCAGACAGCAAAGCCATCGTGCACAGGAGCCTGAGGCTGATCCTGGGGCTGATCTGGGCGCTGATGCCACCCCAGTGTCCCCAATGTGCCCAGTGTCCCCATTGTTCCCAATGTCCCCATTGTCCCTGCTGTCCCCCCAGACAGCAAAGCCATCGTGGACGGGAACCTGAAGCTGATCCTGGGGCTGATCTGGACGCTCATCCTGCACTACTCCATCTCCATGCCCATGTGGGACGAGGAGGATGAGGAGGAGGCCAAGCGCCAGACGCCGAAGCAGCGGCTGCTGGGCTGGATCCAG
>NW_005055388.1:0-939 GCF_000277835.1 Geospiza fortis
TTTGAATTTGTCAAAGGCTCTGACAACAGCTGCCAATTCTGTGATTTGCGAGGATCCTTGAACAATCTGAATATCAACCTCCCACTCTTGAGTGTCAGGATTCTTTCACGTCATCACTGACTTGTGGAATCTCCCTGAACCATTAGTAAATACAGTCAATGCCTTTACAGAAGTTATAGTTTTTAATGATTTTGGGATCAAATTAAAACACTCATTAAATTATTTATGTTTTGGTAGGTGGATGGAGACCCTACTACAAGCACCAGAGAAACCATAGGAATTAGAGCTGTTGGGGTTTTCTAAAGCTCATTCCTGTGTCCAAATTCTATATCAACTTCCTGACCAACACTTGACCCGCCTTGAACTTATTATGTCTACTGTCCTAGGGTGACATTATGATGCTTGTATCCCCATTTGTGTGTTCTGTTTATGCTGGATATTATGTTCTGTGCCTTCAAGACTGCCTCTGAAGAGTGAAAGTTTTGTTTTGGTTTCTTATCAGCCTGCTGTCCCACGGCTGGCAGGACACAGAGACGGGGCAGTACATAGTGCGGCTTTTGTTTTTTGCTTGGCTTTTCACTTTGCTTTTGTTTCTGCTTTGCTCCTGCTTTGCCCTTGCTTTTTGCTTCTACTCATTAGTTAGTTTAGCTAAGCCGTCCGAATATTTCTCTGGACTGTTTTTCCTTTCCCTTTTTTGGAATTACTTGAGCCTGCTCCGGACTGGGACCTGGGAAACAGCAAGAGTTTGCACCTTGTGGCCTGCAGCAGCTATCCCCAGCGCCGTAGGGACTGATAACAGAGCAACCACTCCCAAGAGAGACTTTCTGAATTTGTCATCTTTTTCAGAGTGGTGAAAGAGTGGTGTCATCTGGTATTGTTCATTCTGTGTGCTGGGGGGTGCTGCGCCTGTTAAATAAACAGGTTCTTTCCACTTCTCTC
>NW_005055388.1:2956-4045 GCF_000277835.1 Geospiza fortis
TTGGTCATCTCTTTTAGAGCGGCAAGGGGTTTTATTGTTTTAATATTGTTAGGTTCTATTGTTTAATAAACAGCTTTTTTCCACTTTTCTTCAAGGAGGTATTTTCTCCCGGACTGGTTGTGGGGGGGCAGGGGCCGATTGAATTTATCTTCCTACTAGAGCCCCTCTGGGGACTCTCTCTCTCTCCCAAAATTTTGCTCTAAACCAAGACACTCTTATTGTCCTAATTTTTATTACTATTTTCATTACTATTAAACTTCTAAAATTTTAACAACATTGAATGGTGTTTTTCACAATTTTAAGCATCTCTTGCTTGCAGAAGTCTGATGTCATTTTCTTTTTCCAGTAAACCTGACTGAATCTTCTTGCAATCTTGTTTTAATCCTCAAAGTTCTGTTTGCTATTGCCAAGGCATGCTGTTATCAAATCTCTTATGCTAACCAGGTCCAAAGTCCATCATCTGTCTTGTGTCCCAATATCCCAACAGGGGAGCACTTTGGGATGGAGTGAGGATGAAGAAAGTGTAGGACTGGTGTAATTGCACCAATTTGGAGAGATTTAATTTTTGTTGAATGGAGTTACATCTTTTCTATGGGTAGACCTAATAAGTTCAAGGCAGGTCAAGTGTTGGTCGGGAGGTTGATATAGAATTTGGATGCAGTAATGAGCTTTGGAGGACCCCAATAGCTCTAATTCCTGGGGTTCCTCTGATGCTTGCAGTAGAGTCTTGGTCCTCTGACGTGGTTTGACAGGAAGTAGGTTTTCTGGGATGCTGTAGTCACACCAATGGGTGCTCAGATTTTAATATTGGCACCTGGTTTGGCCACTGGGGCATTGGATATGCCTCTGAGAACACAGGGGTTAAAAAGCAGAGCACTCGCGGGGGAAGTTCTCTTGGGTATCCAGCGGGAGAAGAGTTCCGGTCTCTCCCCCGGCCCAGCTGCTGTCTGGGCGGGGGGAAGGGAAAGCCATGCGGCCGGGAGAGGTAGGCCTGACCCTGAGGGTGGAAGGGTGGAAGAGAGAGAGACACCGGGAGCCATCGGGCAGCCCTCCCCCCCCACCCCGGGAGACAGAGAGAGCGAGAGACGG
>NW_005055388.1:4457-11682 GCF_000277835.1 Geospiza fortis
AAAGTATCCTTAAAAGACGACCCTAGAAGCAGCTCTGGTCCGTGTTCAGTGGTGAGAGCACTGGACATGAAAGGAAGAGGTTACTATGGCACAAGAAGGACTCCTCTCCTCTTGACGAATTGAGAATTGATTATCTACAGGGTGGTAATGGACTGAGAGTCGGTGATTTGGGGGATAGATGTATTGGAAATTTGGTGGGGGGAGGAGGAAATGTATTTGTAAGGTTTTCATTTTCCCTGTGTGTTTTCCTTTTTACATATAGTTGTTGTGTAGTTAATAAAGCTTTCTTTTTTTTACTTCTAAGTAGGAGCCTGCTTTGCTTATTCCTGGTCACATCTCACAGCAGAAACCAGGGAGAAGGTATTTTCATGGGGGCACTGGCATTGTGCCAGCGTCAAAACATGACATCCTCTCATCCAAAGTGCCTACCAGATTGGGTTTCTTATCTGTACATGGGTATTCATTTGCTGCTAAGGAAGTCCCTACCAGGCACATTGACAGTGGGTTGTCCATGCTGCCCATGGACAGGCATAGATTGCCTTGCTGTTAAGTCTTGGCTAGTGTGACCCAGATGTTCTGATTGGGCTGAGGGATGATCCATGCACAAGGTGATGGAAAGGTGAGGAGCATCCAAAATCCTATCTGGAATAGTTGGGGATTCCCTACCGCCAGAGTCATGGCAGGATACTTAGGGGTGATGAGTTGATCTGTGAGATTGAAAAAATGGATTTTTAGATTTATATAACTTAAACAGCCCCTCATATCTTCCCATCTTAACCTTTCAGTTTTTACTGAGTAGATAAGGCGTGGGAAAACAAGAGGGGAATAACAGAGGGGAACAACAAACTGAAGAGAGGTTGCAGTAAAACTAACAAAAGAGAGGTAACAGTGCAAAAGAGTGAGTGAATGAAATTCAACAGAGAGTCTTATAATCTTTTGGAGCAGTGGAGAGTCATCTTCTGTGACAAACATCTGTGTTTACAGTCTTTTTCCTTCTCCTCCATGCCACCTGAGCTTGATCTCTTTGCTGTCTCTGAGGTTCCGGGGAAGTGTCTCTGGGTGCTCTATTTGGCGACTTGATGTATGGCTTGACATTCTAACCTGGAATCCACCTTGGCCCAGATCCTGTAGACATGCAAGCATAGCCTCTCTCCCAAGTTACTAATGGAAATGGGTCAATTTATTGCTTGGATTCAGGATTTTTGATCAGCACAGGGAGTTTCTCAGTGAGCTGAGCTCTGCTGGTGTTGGAGAAGTGGCTGAAAATGGGGGGGAGTTGGCTCCATAAATGAATTATTAAGAAAGAGCTTTACATAATCTTTATACATTCGGTAGTGTTTCAACTTCCCCGCACTGCTGATCAAGGACTCTTTTGAGAGTACGGTGAGGTCTCTCTACAACAGATTGCCCTGCTGAGGAGTGGGGAATGCCAGTGGTGTGTTTCACCCCCCATTGATCTAGGAACTGTTTAAAATTCTTGGAGCAGTAAGCAGGACCATTATCTGTTTTGATGGCTGGGGGGATGCCTAGGGTGGAAAATGCTAGAAGAAAATGTTTCATAGCATCTTTGGCCTTTTGTCCTGTGTGGGCTGATGCTAATACAGCACCAGAGAACGTATCTATGGACACATGGATATATTTCTGTCTCCCAAAGGGTGCATAGTGTGTAATATCTGTTTGCCACAATTGTAAACTTTTGAGGCCTCCAGGGTTAACCCTGGCCCCCATGGAGGGTAAAGCAAAATCCTGGAAATTGGGGCAGGAGCCCACCATTGCTCTTGCCTGTTGCCTTGTGATTTTAAACATACGGACAAGGGCTGGCACATTTTGGTGAAAAGACGGATGGCTCAATTTCGCCTGATTACAAATGTCTGGTAGGGTGGTCTGCACTGCCATGGCTAAAATATCTGCTCTCTGATTGCCCTCTGTAACTGATCCTGGGAAGTCAGTGTGTGACCTCACATGCATAATGTGATATGGTTGCTCTGGGTGGAAGACGAGGTACATTAACTTCGAAAGCAAGCTGTATAAATCTGGATTTGGTACTTCCTTTAACAAGGAATGTTCTGCTCTTTCAGCTATTTCAGCAACATAGGCCGAATCAGTAACCAGATTCAAGGGTGGTTTGAATTTGTCAAAGGCTCTGACAACGGCTGCCAATTCTTCAATTTGTGAGGATCCCTGAACAATTTGAACATCAGATTCCCACTCCTGAGAGATAGGATTTTTCCAAGTCATAACTGACTTGTGCAATTTTCCAGAGCCATCAGTAAAAATAGTCAGTGCCTTTAAAAGAGTTTGACTCTTTAATGAATTTTGGGATCAAATTAAAACACTCATTAAATAGTTTATGTTTCTGTAGGTAGATAGAGATTTGACCTGGGTAGCTGCAAGAGCCAACTGGAGGTTTTCATTGGTCTGGAGCAAAGCTTCCAGATCACCTGATGTCACTGGAAAGTAAATGCATGTGAACTCACACCCTGCTAGGGTTTTGAGGGGTGATCTGGATTTTATAATGAGCTGAGCCATCAGCTCCTAGGGTGTAGTGATGGTCTTATGTGGTTGGTGCGATTGGAACAACCACTCTATGATTAAAAGCTGATCATTCAGAGTGGGATCCCACTGGAAAAGGAGCCCATGAAACTTGGGTGACTTACCCAAGATGGCAAATTGGAAAGGCAGGGTAGGATCTGTGCGGTGGGCTTGTCTCGTGGACAGTGCCTTTGATACCTTTTGGATTGCTTCATGGGCCTCTGGCATGATAGTTCATGGGGAGTCGAGGTCATCAGAGCCTCTCAAAAGGTTGAAAAAGGGTGCGAGGTCCTTGGTCATGATGCCTAGCAGTGGACAAATCCAGTTTATTCTCCCACATAGTTGATGAAGGTCCCACAGGGTTCGCAGGTTGTCCTTGCGGGCGAGCTGCTGGGGTACGATGGTCCTTTCGCTGATTCAGAGTCCTAGGTAAGTCTCACCCAGCCGCTTCAAACAAGGGTAGAACTCACCCCCTGCGCCATAGGTGAACTCACTGGTTCACTCTCTCTTTCATACACCACACGCTCGCACGATTACAAACACATTAGCATTAACCACACAATGCATTAACTATACAATGATACAGTGTCCGGACACCACACCACACACACACACAGGTTCACTCGACCCACCCCCAGGGTAACTAACGGTCGCTCTAATGAACAGTGAACCCCCATCTCTAGTCCAGCCGCTCTATCGGGTGCAAACACAATGAACAGTGACCCCCCATCTCTATCCCAGCCGCTCTATCGGGTGCAAGCACAGGCTGAGCACTCAGACATCTCTGAATGACTTATTCAGCTGTCCTATCTCCCTTTTCCCCCTGGGGCCCTTTGATATACATACCGTATCCTCTGCACACCAGCAGGTCCTTGTCTGTCTCCGCAGGAGGCAAACCGAGACGAGCGGAGCTCCTCTGGGAAAATCCCAGGGCACACCTTGGAGGTCCATCTATCCCCTCCGCCCCTGCGGGGACAGAGACGATCTCCTGCCTGGCTCGCCATAATGTTTTGCGGAGATAAACAAAACTCCAGAACTTCTGTGAAAGATGTAAAGCCGGTATGTTTATTACAGCGCTGGACGCGTGTGGGAATCGTTCCCCTAAAATGACATGCGTACTTCTGGGAACTTCAGATCCCTTTTTATCCCCCTCTCAAATACATATGCATACAATTTCACAATAGGTTCATACATATTAATTTTTACTAATTTCGCGTGACATTTGCCGCTAGTTCTTTATCAGAAAGAATTCCTAGGTCAGGTTGACCTACTCTCACAGCAGTCTCTGTCTCTCTCTATCACCCTCTGTCTCCCCCCCCTTATCTCTGTCCTTCACTGAAGCAGTTTCTCTGAGCCTAGGCTTTTTGCAGCCAGACTACACATCAAGCTACATACTGAAAGATGTGCACTCCACCTAAATCAAAATGGATTTCTACCCTGGAAAATTTCCACTCTGCCTCAATGTGTCCATAGATATGCTCTCTGCTGCTATATTCGCATCAGCCCACACAGGAGAGAAAACAAAAGATGTCATCCGACATCTTCTCCTAGCGTTTTCTACTCTAGGCATTCCCCAAGCCATCAAAACAGATAATGGTCCTGCTTACATCTCCAAAAATTTCAAACAGTTCTTAGATCAATGGGGAGTAAAACACACCACTGGCATACCCCACTCCCCAACGAGGCAATCTATTGTAGAGAGAACAAGCATTAAATAATTTATGTTTTGGTAGGTGGATGGAGATTTGGCCTGGGTAGCTGTCAAGAGTGAACTGGAGGTGTTCATTGGTTTGCAGCAAAGGTTCTAGACTAATGTCACTGGAAGATATATACATGTGAATCCACACCCCGCTAGGGTCCTGAGGCAAGCTCTGGCTTTTATGATAAGCTCAGCCATAAACTCCTGAGGTGTTGTGATGGTCTTATTTGGTTTGTGTGATTGGAACAGCCACTCTACAATTAAAAGCTGGTACAAAAAATGCAAATCTTGGGGTATCTCTGGCATGGAGAGGGATATTAAAAAAGCAATCTCTGATATAAGTGACTGACAATTTCCAATCTCTCAGGAGCACTGAGGGTGAGGGTAGGCTGGGCTGCAGAAGGCCTATGTCCTTAATGACCTCATTGACCTTCCTGAGGTCATGCAGGAGCCTCCACTTGTCTTTGTCTGGTTTATGGATGACAAAGGCAGGGGGGTTCTGTCACAGACATCTTTTTATGAAAATTTTTCCTTGGGGTTTTTTCCTCCTGAGAAGATGAGAGGCCTCAGGAACAAAATGTAAACAATGGTTATCTGCTGCTATGGAATGCAACAGGCGGGTCTGTGATTGGTCTCATGTGGATGTTTGGAATTAATCACCAATCACAGCCCGGCTGGCGTGGACACAGTGTCCGAGCCACAAATCTTTGTTATCATTCTTTCCTTTCTATTCTTAGCTTAGCTAGGCTTCTGAGAACCTTTGCTTCTTTAGTATAGTTTTATTGTAATATATATAATAAAATAATAAATCAAGCCTTTTGAAATATGGAGTCAAATCGTCGTCTCTTCCCTCATCCAAAGACCCCTGTGACCACCGTCACAGGGTTCCAAGGGCTAGTGGATGGTACTATGTGGCCCTTGGACAACTGCTCCTGCACAATGGATTTGAGCACCCTTAACTTTACTTCTCAGAGGGGCCACTGATCAATCCACACTGGTTCATCAGTTTTCCATGTGAGTGGTGTGGTAAGCTGCTCTACAGTGGCCCTGGCTAGAAATCCCACGGTGGTGGTGAGATTTCCAGCCTTGCTCCCCATTGAGACAATAGGTCCCTGCCCCATAAGGTGATAGGTGCTCTTACCACAAAAGGTCTTACTGTGGCTACCTGACCCTCAGGTCCCTGAATAAGGATTGTCTGTTTGCTCTGCATAGAGAGGGCAGCTCCTCCAGTCCCAGAGATGACTCCATTGGCTGGCACTAGTTCCCAGCCCTGTGGCCACTCGGAACAGGCAATGATGGTCTTGTCTGCTCTGGTATCTGCTAGTCCTGGAAGATAAACTTTGTCCCCCTTGTTAAACAAGCCACACTCTATAATAGGTCTGTCTTGGCCCACAATCTCTGCCCAAAAAACCATAGGGTTTTCCAGCAAAATGTTGGTCCAGATGAGTAGGAAAAAACCTTGGGCAATGGGTGTACCCATAGACAAAAGCCAAGGTGTGTCTACACACAGGATAGTTACGGTAGTCTCATTCCCCGGTCCCACAGTTTGGACTTCTGGTAGTACTCGTAGACTGTCTGGTCCATTTATAGAGTCCCCTAGGATTAAAATGTCCCTTGGTCCATCAGAAGGTCCAAATTCACCAGTTGGAATTTGGTAGCTTGCCTCATCATCAAACTGGATGGAAAGGGCGCTTACCAGCGTGAGTCATGTCCTTGCGGAATGTATTGGTAGATCTCAGAGAGTTGGTGCTCATTCTTGTCATCACAGACAGTCTCTTGGTGCCTTGACTTTGCGAGATGGAGGGGAAGGAGGGACGGAATGGCTTGGCATTTGGTGTTGTGGCACAGGACCGCCCTGTACTCCGCTGGAAGTTTCCCTGGTGTTTCTGGTAAGACGGATGATGCTGAATCTGCTGGTGATATTAAAACTGGGGACAGTGTTTTAAATGTTCTTTACAGTCCAGGCATACAGCAGAGGGACAACCAGTGGAGGGGTGTCTGTAAAAAGTCTTTATCACATTCCACCTTGAGGTGGACCAGTTCACCACACCTAAAGCATCTGACATTTTGTTTATTCTTTGCCACAAAGGCATCAGCTGCTCCTTTGCTGACTGTCAGGACTACCATATGTTCTGTAGTTTTGAGACGGGTACAGGCTTCCGTCATTTGCTGGATGGTGGATTCAGGGTCTGGAGGGAGTGCTCTTATAATTTTCTTGCAATCCTCATTCTCATTGGACACTGCTAGTTTACTGTGCAGTTCTTCTCTAGCCCTTGGGCAACTGATTTGCTTATCAATAGTGTATTTTAGTCTGTCTATGAATTTAATAAATGTCTCATCAATGCTCTGACAAATGTCAGCAAAACTTTGTTGTGGGGCGGTACCATCAGGTGTTTGGAATAAAGCATTCTGGGTAGCATTTTTACTGTTGTCTCAAACAGCTCTGGGTAGATTTAGGGCTTGCTCCTGTGGTTTTTCATAGGGTCCTTCCCTGCTCAGGTGCTCTACTGTAAAATGAGCTCACCCATCCTCACTTTTGTAATTTTTGATAATGCTTTTAGTTGTTTTTTCCAAATTGAGTCCCACAGAAGAAGCTCTGTGGGTGATAGGAGGAGGGTCATAACATGCCGAAGATCATGGAGGATGAGCACATGAGCTGAGAAAGTTACTTGTAATAGATTCTTAAAATATGGAGATTTTCGTCCATAGTCGTTAGATGCCTTGCATAAGTCTTTGAATTCACTGTATGGAATAGATTCCCATTTAGGGGTTATCCCTCTTCTGTATATAACTGGGGCTGCTAGGGCTTGTAATTTTTGAGCAAAATCTCAAAAAATCTCAATTACAATCGAGAGCTACTTCCCTTTGAACTTTTGCCCAGTAATCCTGAGATTCACAGTCTGAGTCTGAGGAATCACTGTCCTCCTTTGGAAAGGAGGGAGATTTGCTATTAGAAGCATGAGAGCTTAGGCTGGGGTGCACGTTTCAGTGCTT
>NW_005055389.1:0-1245 GCF_000277835.1 Geospiza fortis
TTGTGTTTCCACAGGGCAAGGTCTGAAGTGGGTGTCGGCATGACACATGAAACCATATCGGACGTGAGAGCAAGAGAGCACTGATCCCGAGAACAGAGAAGCAGGCACGCAAACGGAAGAAGAGAACTGGACTCCAGACAACGATTCAGAAAAGACTTAGAGGAACAAGGACTTGGGGGTGTTCCTTTGGGATTTGAGTCAAAAAGATGGCAGGGCTTCTCAACAAGGGGAAAGTCATGAGCTTCATAATGCTCATGTGCCTCGTTTCTCAATCTGTTGCTTTCAGCATCGAGGCGAATTTACCCATTGATCAGCCAAAACAAAATGTTTGGGAGGCTTTGGCCCAGGCAGCAAATTTAAGTAGTATTTGCCTGACACACTCAAGACCAGGGAGACCATTTTCGACATGCATGGTTGGATTGCCAGTGGACGAATGGCCAATTCCAGGACACTCTCCAATGGAGATTTCGCAGGTCATTAAGAGATCCTGTGAATGAATGGTGTGCTTGGACACATCTTCCTGTGGCTTCTTCTGAACCTCAGGAATTGGAAATTTTCGGGTCCACGACAATGGAACTATGCATGCAATTTGAAATTCCGGATGTGACAAAAACAAAACAATAAGACCATTGATGTCACTCCGAATCATGCTTTTTATAGAAATGCATCAGCTTGGTGCAAATACACCAAGACGACAACCAAAGGATCGCTCAAAGTTCCAGTGCAATTACCACGAGGAATCTTCTTCATTTGTGGGGACAGAATTTGGCACGGCATCCCTGCAAATGCCAAAGGCGGTCCATGCAGCATTGGAAAAATGTCATTGTTAACACCAGATTCAAAGTCATTGAAAGAACAAAAACCCAGAGAAAAAAGATCACTGCAACATTATAGTGCAAATTGTGATGATGAAGTGTACACTCGGGACAAGGCTCGGAGAATTGCTACTGCAATTTTCTCACCTCAGACAGTGTCGGGGGTGGCCTTGACTCAACTGGACCACATGGGTTGCTGGTTGAGCAAACATGCTCAATCCGTCTCTCTTGCACTGAGTGACATGATGACAGACATAAGCAGTGTGAGACGAGCAACTCTTCAAAATCGAGCAGCAATCGATTATCTGCTGCTGGCGCATGGACATGGGTGTGATGAATTCGAAGGGATGTGCTGCATGAATCTGTCCAATCACTCAAGGTCAATTCACGAAAATATCCAAAAGATAAAAGATAGTATAAAGAAGCTTGG
>NW_005055389.1:1734-11669 GCF_000277835.1 Geospiza fortis
ATTGGTTTAGAGTAGAAGTGCACTGTCTAACATAGGTGATAGGTATTGGGAATTAAAAGTAAATATGATGTACGTAGTTTGTAGTATAAAAAACGACACCGCCTTGGGGGCGGCGGAGAGTGCTTGTGGCTGCCGTGCTGAACGGATCTCAGCTGGGCAGAGAGAAATCTTTGTAGATAAGAAATAATAAACAACCCAAAGACCGAACATCAAAGGGTCCAGACTCATTCTTCAGAGCGTGGGCCACCTCAGGACCACCCCACACATCTCGGGGCAGAGAACAAAGCAGCCGACCCGAGAAATATGATCTAAATCTGTGCATCAATATATTTCTTTCCACCACAGATTTTGTGTCAAAGTGTATCTCCCCTGTGTACATGCGGTGGTTTGTAGTATTTTTTAAATTTTAGTGTTTTTTCTTTTATATCTATCTTATATAGTACCAGGTACTTCATAAGTACAAAAAAAATTAAACAATGTTAATTTTAGAAAATGTGACCTGAGGGAGTTCTTGTAGTATCCTGACAATTTTGCTTTGCTTCATGGAAAACAAATGGCAAGAAAAGTGGGGTTGCTAGCAAACAGTGCTGCAGAGTGCTGAGCTAATGCAAATCCCTCATTTATGTAAAATAAAGGGTGAAATGAGATTTAGTGTGTGAACTCAAAAGTCACACATAAAAGAACACAGGTTTCAGAATTGATGTGAGCAAGATAGTGGCATTACTCAAACAATGCATGCAGGGAAGTTGATTTTCTAAGAGAAAAGCAATAACAAAAATATTCTTATTGAATAAACTTTATGTGTTAATTTCAGTATTTTTCCACTCGATGATGACAATAAAAATAAAAAGAAAACGTATGCAGCGGACCTCTTAAAATGTCTGTGTCTTGCGTACACTTAGTACAGCATTTTCTTAATCTCATTTCTTCACTTTCTGTTTTATTATTTGGGGTACCACTTTGTGTGAATTCTCAAGGGAAGGAACCACTTGTTTACTTTCTGTGTACAGTGGCCAGAAAAAGGTAGAAGACTCAGGCAAATTGTGCAACTGGGCACCACTGTTAACTATTACATTGTACATCATCAGTAATCATAGCCATGCAAAAGCTTTGAAACAGAAACCTTTTAATTTCAGAGACAACATTTTTGAGATATTCTTGCCATGTTGTTTGAATTGAGGTCACTAGGATTTCCTCTGGGATGTTGCATATATGTTGCTGAAAAAAACAATATAGCTTTTCAGCTCTTGTTACCTTCTGTAATTTGTCTATTTGTGTGACTGCTGAGAATTTTTTGTAAGACAATGGACATATGCAACATATGCACAATCCAGCCTTCATAGAAACTGAGTAAGGTCACGATCCCCTTGAGAGACACAAAAGAAGAACACGCTCAGAAGCAGACGGTTCAGGATGTAAAGGCAGACAAGAAAACCTCAGTGAGATGCATGAAGAAGAAAGACTAACTTACATTAACTGAAAGATTAAAATGCATGCACAGAAGGATTTAACCAATCATGTATTAGCTTGAGGCGTGAACAGTAGAACACAGTATAAATACAGCTTGCTTTTTGCAATAAATCGGCTTCACTTGATCATATTGATCATGGCATGATGTCCCGTTTCTGATCCTTTGCATTTTGGTGCCCAACGAGGGACCCGAAGACGGCTATTTCACTGCTGTGCAGAGGTTCAGTGACAGCCTTCGGGAGGTGGAGAAGCCGTTCGAAAGTATCCTCGCTTGCCCCAGCAAGAAGTAGAGGTTAGAGCTCTGAGCGAAGACGAATTTATCTTGCCCTGATCAGGTGAGCGGCCGGGAGGGGGAAATGGGGTTGGACTATGAAAGAGATGGGGTCCATAAACTCCTCCAACATAATCCTTTCTAAGAGAGGGCAGAAATATGATGCTTCCACTCTGAAGAGACTTATTTACTGGGCATGGGAACAAAACCTCATTCCAGGGGCACAGGTCACTTTTGAGGTATCAACATGGGAAGCTGTGGGCAGCATGTTGTGGGACTGTATTGCCTTGGGAGGACGTGAGGTTAAAGAGGCATCTAAATATGCTACCCTGTGGAAAAACATCGTAGAGGCATTACAGGCAATGAAGGCAGAAAAAAAGTGCCACTGCAGCAGCTTGCGCTGCTTTTGCCCCGAGCCCCAATCCTGAACCACAGGCATTTCCTGCTAGCAAGTTATTTTCAACTACATTAGATGTTCCTTCGTGCTGCCCAGTGATAATGGGACCTTGGAAAATGCTGAAGATAGATTCTGAAAATGTTAGGCTTTGTGTTTTCTCAGATCAGTGCATTCACATAAGCAGTATGATAAATGATATAATTGTTAGATGTGATGATTGTTTAGTAATTAAATATAATTATTATATAATCATAGGAAGAATCATGAGAAACTACACTGGGAACTTAAGAGAGCTATGTTTAGCTGAAAATCTATGTATACAATAGAACAATATACGTTTAATGATTAACATGTAAGTTATATAACGATAGAATATAAAAACCCGTTCCTCTTGAATGTATGGCGGAATCAGATCTGAGGCGAAAGCACCCCTGATTCCCAGAGCTCTTAATAAAAGCACCTACATATAATTGCCTGTGTGATTATATGTCTCCGAACGCTAACACCGGGACCCTGTAGCTCGGTTCCAGTAACCAAAGAGGAACTCAAAACCTCAGGACCCTCAGATGAGAAACAGAGTCAGGAAACTGCCTCCCTCGGAGGTTTCAGCTGCCAACCTGAGAATAAAAGTATTCAGGAAAAGGGAGAAGCTGGTGGTGAAGTGTTAGAAATAGCGCACTCATCATCTGAAGATGAGACTGAAGAGGAAACCAATTTGGGATCTACCTTGGTAGAGGAGGGCTTAAAAGCTTTGGTAGACAACTTACAGAAGTTAGTAATTCAACAAAGCGATTGAGTCGCTCCCCACAAGGACTATTCTTTTGATAGGAGGGAGCTGCCAGCTATTTTGAGCTCTGTAAAGGGCTCTCGATGAGCAGAGGGGGAGGCGGATACCCCTCTTGACCATGGAAGATCAGGAGTTAGAGCTAGATCCCGAAATATAAACAGCACAATAAAGAAAGTGGAGGGGAGTTATCACTGAAGCAATAATAGAGGGGTCATTTTCCCCTAGTACTATAGAAGCCTTCCCTGTGGTAACCCAAGCCACAAGGGCGAGGATGGGAGCCATTTGATTGGAAGATATTCGAAAAATTGAAAAGCCTCATTACACAATATGGCTTGAAATCGCAATTAGCACAATCATTATTACAATTCATCTTTACAGCAGATACCTTCATTCCAGCTGATGTTCAAACTTTGGTTAATCATCCCCCCTCACCAGCAGATTCAGTTTTATAAGAATTGGGAAGGGGCATGTAAAAAAGAGGAAGCAAGACCTTAGGCTCAGGGGGACCCATTTTTTGGAATCACGGCACAACAAGTTATTAAGAGAAGGTCCCTGGTCCACAGCAACCGCCCAAGCTTGAAGTATCGATGAAGTTTTGCATCTAAGCCAACAATTTGCATACAACTCCATCCTTGCATTGCCTGATGGGCTGCATACTCAGGCTTTTACACAGATATGTCAAGGGGGAAATGAGGACTTTGATAAATTTGTAGACTGCTTGCATGGAGCTATTTATGATCACCCCGATCTGGATCCGGAAACAAAGCAGAAGCTGTTTAAGATGCTTGCCTTTGACAATGCTAATGACAAGACTCAGCAGATTTTAGACACATTGCAAAAGGGAGCAGTGGTTGTTGACATGCTAGAATTAATGACCAGAACTACAGAGAGACAGAAGGCTGCTTATGTGGCTGCTGTGGTACAAGGTGCCGTAAAGCCACTACTTTCAAAATTAGAGAAAAAGGCAGAAGGGAAGAATATCAAATGTTTTGGATGCGGAAAGGTTGGACACATATGGAGTCAATGTCAATCTGCCCCAATGAAGAAGTTTTGCTCCATCTGCAAAAAAGATAATCACAGCACGAGAGAGTGCAAGTTCCAGGGAAACGGACCACGGAGCGCAACCCCACGCACGAAGACACAAGCTCGGGGAGATGCATGGGTGGCTCAACCTCCTCTGGAGGACCTTACTCACTCCAATCCGCAACTCCTGGAAGCGCCGGAATGGACGTGGAAACATCAGTAGACCTTACCATCACTGACTCTGCAGTACATCTGGTGGAGACTAACGTAAAGGGACCCTTGGGGGGTGGGCTTAGTGCTTTCCTGTTAGGAAAGCGTTGGGAGGACCATGTTTTTTCAGCAAACTAACATTATTCGCCCCTAACATCCACCAGATGCTTAACATCAGTCACAAGTTGCAACGCTCAAGATGTAGTGTGCATCAGTTGGGCCCTGAATGTAGAGATGAGGTACAATTATGGGACCCACCATCAGTTATATTGGCATCATTTTTCCCGCCAGGAATAGCCTCGGCACAGGCCCTCACGTAATTGAGACGACTGGCATGTCGGACAGGGAAACAAATTAATATCATGTCCACAGTGCTAGATGAACTCACCACTGATGTTGATAGCATACGCCATGCTGTGTTACAAAATGGGGCTGCCATAGATTTTTTATTGCTAGCACAAGGGCACGGGTGTGAAGATTTTGAAGGGATGTGTTGCATGAACCTCTCTGATCACTCTGAATCAATTCACAAGAAACTTTCACAACTTAAAGAAAACATGAAGAAACTTACAGTTGTTAATAACCCTTTTGATGAGTGGTTAAAATCTTGGGACATTACTGGTTGGCTTAAAGACTTAGTTCGCTTTGGCATTATGGTTTTTTGCATTATTGTAGTGATTTTGATCATTGTACCTTGCTTACTACAGTGTGTGCAAAGAATAACTGAACGGACCATTAACTCAGTCTGGCTTGTGCAAAAACAAGAAAGGGGAATTGTTGAGGGATTTTTGCAGGACAATGGACATATGCAACATACGCACAATCCAGCCTTCATAGAAACTGAGTAAGGTCACAATGCCCTTGAGAGACACGAAAGAAAAACACGCTCAGAAGCAGACGGTTCAGGATGTAAAGGCAGACAAGAAAACCTCAGCGAGATGCATGAAGAAAGACTAACTAAAATTAACTGAAAGATTAAAATGCATGCGCAGAAAGATTTAACCAATCATGTATTAGCTTGAGGCGTGAACAGTAGAACACAGTATAAATATAGCTTGCTTTTTGCAATAAATCGGCTTCACTTGATCATATTGATCATGGCATGATGTCCCGTTTCTGATCCTCCGCATGTGACTGCCATGTTTAACTCACTGTTTATACCTGAACCACTGTTTTCTTTTATACTGGCAAATTCAGATGGATATGTCAAAGCCATACATCCCTGTAGTCTTGTAATCTCTGTAGAAATGAACCAAAATGCATTACACTTGCTACTGTAGTGAAGTAATGAGATTAATGAGATTTCTTCTTACCTTTTGAACCCCAAAAATCCATCTCTGTCCACAGTAGATTAATTTTACTCTTTGAAAGTGGCCCATTCCTAATTTTACATTCTTCAGAGGTTATGAATAACACCAGACTATAAATTTCCAATGAAACACTTTAATGGGATGCTCTCTGGGATTTGGTTTTCAAGTCTACCTTGACACTTGAAAAGACATCTTCATCCAAATATGTACTAGTCTCTGGTTCTGCATATACTTATCCTCTGTCTTTAGATTCAAAGCAGATTTACATGGTGCAAAATATCCCCACATAAATAAAACTCAGAACATGGCAACCACTGTAGTCCGGGAGGCTCGAATCTTGTTGACACAGCGGAAAAATCATTTGAGTTCTCTGTGACCAGATACAACTGAAGGAAGTTGTTCTCAGCTATAATAAAACAATACTATGCACAAGTTTGTCCTTTGGCAAATTATCCTTGCAATGATTTACTACTTTAGTATGTGGAATTTACTGTTCCAAATAGAGCAGTAAAATGAGCTACTATAAAATATGTTCATTTCTGAACATGTGACTGTCTTGTTTTAAAAGACAAAGGTCTGCCAAGGAAGGTGGGAACCTTCCTGGAATGGAAAGATGTCCCCTCCTGCCAAATTAATTTAACTTTGAAAATTGCAGGGCTTCCAAGCAAAAATGTAGGCAAAGGAATAGCAGTTTTTTACTATAAAATATATATAACAGAACAAACAACAAAACAATAACAGAAGTTTCCCATCCTCAAGCACTGTTTCCCCTTTGATGTAGTTATGACCACGGCCAGCAGGGGGCACTGTCGGCTCTGGCGAGGAAGAAGGCTGCAATGACTTACTTGCAGCCGGCTGGCGGTGCTGGTGAGGCAGAGAGGGTGCAGTAGTTTCCTCGCGGCCGGCAGGGGGCGCTCCAATGCGAGCTCGGGACCTCCTCAGGGATAATGGCAACTTGAACAAGAGTGAAGAGGTGGGGGGCAAGGAGCAATTCCCAGAGCACTCACGCGAACTGTGCTGGTCTCCCAGCGCTGGCAGCCACTGAAGTTGCAGTCAACGGGCCAGCCAGGACCCTCTCTCTCTCTCTCTCAAGCAATGGGCTTACAAGCAGGCAGCAGGGAGAGCTCCACAGCAGTGCCCAGCTGCTGCGCAGAAGTCCAGGGCCAAAACTGCACAACTGACCGTTTCCGCTCCCAGCAGGGAGAAGACTGCTCATCCCCAGCTAAGAACTGCCAAACCAGTACAGTGGTATGCCAGAGCGATTGGCTACTCCTTTTATTTCTTTATTTCTGTCTATTAACCTAGAAAGCTGCCTCCTCCCCCCTTTTCAGCGTCTCCCTGGCAACAATGGGAAGAAATTCCATAAGAAACCTAACCCTAACCCTAACCCCAGTGACTAATTAAAAAATAATTAATTTTATTCATAGATTCATAGTGGTATAGATGAGTAATGTAATAGTTGGCTCTCACAATTAAGAGATAGATACACAGTAATGTGATTGTAATATGCCCTCCCCATAGACCTCTTTTCCCTCCCCCTTGTAATAGCCTTAGTAGTCAGGACATTTGGAGAAGGCCAGTTTACCAGGAGGTGCAGCATAACAACACCTGACCTCCAATCAAGATATAAGAAAGTAATCTCCACCAATGGACGGCAGAGAAGGAGTTGACTGACAAAACTTTGGGAGAGGCTAAAGATACAAAAGGCTGAGCATCCATTTTGCAGATGAGTATGTGGCTGGTAGTCATGGAGACTCCCAGCGCTGAAAACTTTTTCCTTATTCAGTCCTTTGTTGTATTTTTTGTTAAGGTTTAATAAACCTTTGAAATTTTAAAAGGGAGCAGTTGTTTCTCACAATAGAATCCCAGACAAAGACTACTTGAGGCTTGGAGGGACCTCTGGAGATTGTAGAGTCCAACATCCCTGTTCAAAGCAGGCAACTAGAGTAGATTGCTGAGGATTGTGTCCAGTGTTGAATACCTCCAAGGACAGAGATTCCACAACTTCTCTGGCCAACTTGTTCCAGTGTCTGACCATTCTCACAACAAAGAAGTTTCATCCTGTCCCTAAGTGGAGTTGGTTCAGATTCAGATAAATAAGTTCAGATGCAGATAAAGGTGGGAGAAAGGTAGTTTTTCAATGGTCAGTGCATTCTTTTGAGGAAACAGCCTTGATAAATTTCCTTCATCACTCCAGATAATGCTGTAATTCCAATCTATTTTAGTCTCCAGTATAAGACCTTTCATTAAGTCCTCTCCACCCACTCACTAATCTGCAAGCCTTATGAGAAGCAGCTGAGATAATTTGGTTTGTTCGGCCTAGAGAACGGGAGACTGAGGGGAGACCTCACTGCAGTCTTCAACAGCCTCATGAGGGGAAGTGGAGGGGCAAGTACCAATCTCTTCACTCTTGTGACCAGTGACAGGACTCAAAGAAACAGCATGAAGCTGAGTCAGGGGAGGTTTAGGTTAGCTATGAGGAAAAGGTTTTTCACCCAGAGGGTGGTTGGGCACTGAAACAGGCTCCCCGGGGAAGTGGGAACAAAACCCTCACCCAACAATGTGCAATTTAATCACAGAATCACAGAATGGGTTAGGTTGGAAGGGACCACAGTGGGTCATCTGCTCCAAACTCCCTGCTCAATCATGGTCATCCTAGAGCACATGGCACACGACTGCATCCAGACAGTTCTTGAATATCTCCAGTGAGAGAGACTCCACACCCTCTCTGGGCAGCCTGTTCCAGTGCTCAGTCACCCATGCTGTAAAGAAGTTCTTCCTCATATTTAGGTGGAACTTCCTGTGCATCAGTTTCTGCCTCTTGCCTCTTGTCCTATTGCTCAGCACCACCAAGAAGCCTATTTAATGTGGGGTTTCTGGGTCTTCTTCTGATAGCAGATGGCTATTACTGCAGAGAAGATGCTGGCCTTGGTGAGGAAGGAAAATCAATCACCACTGCTATTTCTGTGCTGCCCTCATTTGTGTTTCAAGGATGTCGAAGGAATATGTCCAAGACCACTCTAATACTGCAGCTCTCAGAGCAAAATCAGACATACTCACTTATGAAAAATGCGTATTTTATGATTAGCTTTTTGCAAATATTAAAATGAATATTATATGTGTTATGTTAGAAAGTTATGCTGTATTAATTTTCTTAAGTAGTGTGTTAAATATAGTTTTAGGTTATAACATAATGTTAAAATAGAAACTATGCTATGTAAGATACTTTTTTTAAAGAAAGGACTTGCACCGAGATAGCAGCCACAGGACACCTTAATCTTTCAGAGAAAAAGAATTTATTGCTCTCTTATCAGAAGAAACTAACTTCTTCCTACCTCGCTCAGCCCTGAAGACATCGTTAGGATTAAGAGGAAGAAGTTGAGACTGACCAGACAGAATCCTTTGTTTGAATGGAATTTATGCATCATGTATGAGGTGTATGAATATGCAACAGGCTATTGCTTTTAAGGGTTAATCCTCTGTTAACAGTTGCCCTTTTTCTGGCTTGTTTTGCCCAGAAAAAAGTACCCGGACCGTCCGTAACTCTTTGTTTTTATTGTCTCATATTTTCCTAAATCCTAATTGTCCAAATTTCTTATTACTCTCATTATATTACTATTTTTATAACCATTTTATTACTATTAAATTTTAAAATTCTAAAAACAAGTGATTGGCATTTTTCACACTACTAGAAAAATCCAAACAACTGTACACTGGCACAGTGACTGGACAAAAGATATCTCATTTAGAGAACACATTATTAAATTATTTACAGCTATAAGGAAGCAGGAGGGGAAATCTACAAGGAGTCAGAAGAGATACTTTTTTGTTCTCAGCCCTTTTTTAGACATTTTCTCTGAGTTAAGCAAGACGTTTTCTCTCTTTGTGTCTTTTTCTAGTTCACCTCTCTTTTCTTTGGCCTCTGTAGACTAAGTCTGCCAATCTCTAGGCTGTGTCTCATTACAGAGTATGAAATCTATTCCATCACTGGCTGCAGTCTCTAGATACTGGTGTTATAAAAGATCCATCCATTTTCACAGTTTTGCTTTAGAATCATCATCTTTTGTCCAATTGTTCAGTACTACTCTGCCCCCTTTTTTTGACTGCTAGAACAGCTCCTCTATTGCATTGAAAATGAACCAGAATGGGTTAAAAAAATTATTTAATAAAATACATATAATCCCAGGGATGAGATGTATAGGGGACACATTACTATGAAACTTAAAAGAGCTCAGTCTTTTTGCCTTATTAAAAAGAAGCTTGGGAGATGACTAGCTTGCAGAGTTTAAATACCTCAAGGGGAATAGAGATGTTGGAGAAATCAATGCTCATCTTTACTGCAGCCAGCATTGAAACAAGCAGCAATGGCTGGGAGGTAAATTCAGTTACAGCTGAAGCCCATTCATATTTGAAAGGAGTGTTAAAAAAAGAGGACCGCAGTATGATATTGGCTTTTGCATTTATATA
>NW_005055390.1:0-847 GCF_000277835.1 Geospiza fortis
TCCCCACCCCCACAAGAACCACCAGGACCCCAGTGCAGAGAAGCGCAGGGTGACCAAGGACAGATGGGACACTGCTGGAGCCAAGAGTCTTGTAATGTCCTCTGTTTGATCTCTTCCCCACCCCAGTCCTGATCTTCCGCACACCCATGCAGCCCCACTCTTACCTTCCCCACCCCGTCCTCCATCTTCCCCCATTTTCCTTCTCACTCTCCTGTTTCCTATCCCTTTCTCTCTGTCTACTGCACATTTATTGTTCAATAAATTCCCTGTTGTTGACTTTTTTAGATGATCTCCTGGATTGCTCATCGTTCTCAAAGGGGAACCCAAAATACACATCAACACAGCTTGAACAACACACTGAAGAGCCTCACTTTATTTATGCCAATAGATAAGCATAAATCATAATGAATATAACTTTTGTTAAATTCTACACCATGCACAACATGTCTTCCTCAGATGTGGTTGCAATCTGCTGTAATAGCATTTAAAAGGGAAGGCGATGAGGGCACCTTGGCCACTGATAAACAAAAGGTAATTTGGGATTATGACACTCTTTGACAGGGTTTCCAATCTTGGTGACATCTTGTTAATGACATTTATTATCCCACTGACAGCAAAGCCACAGCTTTTCTTTTAACAATACTCTATGCCTTATACCCAATTATAGTGCTGATCAAATCCCCTCCTCTCTCTGTGAGAACATACAAGTGTGAGCCCCAAATGGGAGCAAATGGCCAACTGTGGATGTTGATGCCTGATGGACAGGAACAGCAAGGATTTATTTGTGAAAATAATTCTATTAACAACTAAGACATTTGCCTTGACTTTTAAGAAAATGTCAAGATCC
>NW_005055390.1:2206-4193 GCF_000277835.1 Geospiza fortis
TGGCGGCCCCGGGGGGGCCCAGCCACTGCTGTACCAGCGGCAGCAACAGGTGAGGGCTGGGGAAGGAGGGACAGCCTGCAGTGGGACCTGGGGGAAGCCCTGGGGCAGGGACAGCCAGGCCTGGCACCAGGCCATGCTCTGCGGAGGGGACAGCGCTGGGATGGCCCAGGCACAGCAATGGCCCAGAGGCAGCGAGCCCAGCTGGGAACCCAGCCCAGCCTGGCTGCTGTGGCCAGCACCTGCCTTGGGGCCAGGCCTGGGCTTGATGAGGGACACCGTGCCCACACAGCCAGCTCCATCCCGTGCCTCCTGCTTCCCACAGGTGACCCACAGGCAGCCACAGGCGGCACCTCAGGTCACCTGGACGACCATCACGCCCATCCCTGGGGACAGGCCCACTCTGTTCCCCAAACCCATCTGGTCACGGAGCCCCACCAGGTCTTGCACACGCAGGGGCAGCCAGGAGGGCGGGCACTCAGTGCCCCGCAGCCGTGTCACAGGGCCACAGAGATTGTCCGTGTCGGACTTGCCACCTCTCCAAGGCCCTAAGGTGACACTGGAACCTCCAGGCCAGCTCAGTGGTCAAATGCCCAGAGTGTCCACTGACAGTGCCAAGCTGCCCCCTCTGCCAGCAGCACCTGCAGCAGCAGCCTCTGGATCCTCTCCCAGAGGCACAGCCCGTGCTGTGGGCCCCATGGCCCGGGGCCAGCCAGAGCGTGTGCCACCTTCTCCGTGGGGCACTCTGGCTGCAGGCAGAGCCCAGGGAACGCCTTCCCTGGGGAGCAGAACGGAAGGGCTCTGGCAGGGGTCAGGGGCAAGGCAGGGTCACCGCCTGCCCCCCGTGACACCTGCACGTGGCGCGCCGCTCCGCACCGGGGCCCTGCCGGCCTGGAAGCACCTGGGGCGCTCTGGGAAAGAGGGGGGCATTGAGGTGCAGGAAGGGCATGGTGGCCACGCCTACAAAGACCTTTTTGGAGGCCTCAGCCCACACCTGTCAGAAGACAGGTCCATCGTGTCCACCTGCACTCACAAACAGTCAAGCCCCCACCAAGAGGTGGATGCAGAGCCCCAGGAGCTGCCCAGTGCTTCCAGCTCACCCAAAGGCTCCACAGAAGAGGCAGCAAAGTGCTCTGAGCTCCCTTCCCCTGCCCAGCTGGCAGAGCAGAGCTCTGTCTCTGGAAACTCACGGCCCTGGGACACTCCTGTAAAGGGGCTGGAGGAAAAGCGAGAGGAGGAAGAGCTCCCAGAAGCACAGGCTGCAGGACAGTGGGACAACGACCTGCAGAGTTTGTGGCTTGCCCTGTTCTCGAAGGAGATCGAGGTAGAGGCAGAAGCTTGTGCCCTGGCTGGAGATCCCTGGGACGAGGGCCACAGCAAGCTCTTCCTCACATCAGAACCTGAGGAAAGCTCAGGCTTCTCAGCTTCTCCTTTTTCTAGAGGCCCCTGTGAGGAAAGGGCAACTCGTCAGCCAGCCAAGCACGCTGCACTTCGCAAGCAGCTGTGCATGGGGCCTGAGGATTTGCTACAACTTATGAGAAAAAAGAGAGAGGAGCTGGAGAAGCTGGAGGAAGAGAAAATGTATGCAGAGCTCTTTGGAAGCGTCTTCTATTCCATGAGCAATGAAGAAAGCCCCATGATGTCCAGCTACAACCTCAGGGATCCATCAAGTGCCACCCTGGAACCAGCTGCAGACCCCTTGGTGCCACTCAGCTCTTGCTGTGTGACCGAAGAGGCCACAGCAGAGACACAAAACTGCTCAGAGCTTGTGTCTCCTGAGCTGTTTGCAGACTTGGGCTCTGACTCTGAGGACTCACCGTGCCTGGAAACTCTGCTGAACGAGCTCCTGGAGAAGGCGGAACAAGAAGAAGCAGCGGGAGAGAGGGACAGAGAGGTAGAGAGCCCATTGTCACTCCCGCTGAGAGACCAAGAGTTAGAGCCAGCGCCTACGCCTCCATGCAGTGACCTCAGCGACCAGGGGCACAGCGAG
>NW_005055390.1:4967-8284 GCF_000277835.1 Geospiza fortis
CGATGGGACACTGCTGGAGACCAGAGTCTTGTACTGTCCACTGTTTGATCTCTTCCCCAATCCACCCCGCCATCATGTTTCCCTCTCTTTCCTTCTCATTTTCCTGTTTCTGATCTGTTTCCATTTCTCTACCCCACATTTACTGTTAAATAAAATCCCTGGTTTTGACTTTGGTAGATGTTCTCCTTGGCACATTAATTCAAGCAGAGGCATCTCTCCCTAATTGCATCTTCAATGCTGGTGCAGAGTGGAAGAGTCTGGACTTTAGGCTGAACCTGGAACCCAGCCTGACCCAGTGTGTGGATTTATATTTTGTGCTGCATGTCATGACAGATTTTAGTTCCTTAGGGAAACGCTCCTACCTAAAAATTCCCTCTTGGAGCCTTGCTCAAAGCCACTTGGAAGACAGCTGGAGATAGAATTGTCTTTAGAGGTCATGTGGCAACCCCCAAATATAAGAGGATCTGCTCTTCCTGTGCTCCACTCCCCTCATTAGGCAGTTTCTCCTGGAGGTGCAGAGCTGCATTCTTGCTGTCGGTGACTCCTGCCAATTCTCCTCCAGAAGATGGCAGGAGGCTGGATTTGCTCTGCAATGTCTTTTGACACTGACAGCAAGCTGGGGATGTTATTTACAGAGGTTTGTTGTGACAGTGCAGGGAGGGCCGAGGGACATTTGCCTGTGAATAGCAGCAAAATTTAAGACTCTGCTGTGTTTTATTTATGGTGTGTTCCCAGATGCTGGGCACAGAAATAATTTGCTTAATAAATAATACAAATAAACAGACATCCAACGCCTCATGCTCGCAGTCCAGACAGCCACACACAGAGCCATAGCCTGCCAGGGAGCTGGAGGCTTTGGAGCAGTTCTGCTTTCATGGAATCCTTCAGGTTGGAAAAGACTTTCAAGATCATCGGGTCCAATTTTTGACTGGATACCACCACATCCACCAAACCAAGTGCAATGCCTACTCATTTTTGCGCACTTGAGGGATGATATGTCCACCATTTCCCTGTGCAGTCCATTCCAATGCTTAACCACCCTTTCAGTGAATAAATTCTTCATAATATCCAACCTGGACCTGATGTGTCACAGCTTGAGGCCCTTTCCTCTTGTGCTTTTCTTTCCTGGGAGAAGAAATCAACCCTCACCTCACTCAGCCTCCTTTCAGTGGCTGTAGAGAGCAATAAGGTCTCCCCTGAGCCTCATTTTCTCCTTTTTAAGGTCTTCCTCAAGCCATTACTGTAATGAGTGACCAAGGGCTGGACAATTCCTTTCCCAGCTGTTTTCCTCCTTTTCAGAACCCCATCAAGTATCCCAGGGGACAGTGAACAGCACGTGACCCCCAGTGCTGGATGATGTGATTTCAGTACCTTTAGGCACCAGAGTTAACCTTGGGAAAGTTATTCCGGGCACTAAAATCTGGGAATTTTAATTTACATTGTCAGGCATTGGAACAGGCTTCCCAGAGAAGTGGTGCAGTCACCATCCCTGGAAGTGTTCAGAGGGGGTGTGGATGAGGACAGGCCTTAATGGTGTTGACAGTTGGACTGGATGAACTTAGAGCACTTTTCCAACCTTTGCAATTCTGTAATTCCAGGATTTGGGTGATCTCCCAGGTCCCTCCAGCCCGGCTGCAGAAGTGATGTGTGGAGTCACCACGTTGGCCTGGTCTTTGGTTCCTGGAGCTATTTTAGGTGTCTCAAAGTGACCAGTGGGCTGTAGGAGGGAATGGGGCACCTCTTGGCTCCCTGTCCTGTTGACCAGCAATATGTAAATGCATAGATTGGTTGACTAAAGTTTCAATAAATTCAGTGCCAAGGCAGCTGGATCACACTGAGGCTGTACAGAACTGGATGATCTTGAAGGTTTTTTCCAACCCAACCCATTCTGTGATTTATTTCACCCTAAACCAGATGTGCACTTTGTCAGGTGATTCACACTCTAAACTCTATTCAGTTTGTTGACTGGATTGTCTTTAACTGATGATAAATGAATTAATATGAATAAATTACAGACACCCCAAATTATACAGATGAATCCCAGTCTTCTCCTGGGCCTCAGTTTCTCCACAGGAAGAATTTAATTAATTTTTATCTTGTAAGGCTAAATAAAAATATCAACTTATTCAATAGTAGAGAAAATGAGGTCAATATTCCTCTGTTATGTTTTAATGGATTGAAATGACTGGTTGGGAGAAGACACCAGGTGTGGCTAAGATACGACAGATAAAAAACATAAAACATAATTCAGGCATTTTTTCCTCTTCATATGCACATTCTGGATGGAGTTCCAGAGCAGAGTTGTTATTCCCTTCTATCCCCTTGGAGAGAGCACATTTTCTCCATCCATAACAATGAAGAAAGAGTCGTGTCAAGAGCAGAGTGACAGGGGTAAATTGATAATTAATGTTTTTACATGAACGGTTCCAACTATGGCAGGGGTGAAATCAATCCAGGGGACAACAGGAACAGCACAAAGTCATTTGTAATCTTCAGGAGTGCATGTCCTGGGATATCCAAACCTAAAACAAGTGTTACACCAGAACAGGGAAACTTCAAATGCTGCTGTTTAAAGTTTAAAGGCGTGTTGGATAGAAAAAAGAGACAGAGGGTGCTGAGAAATTCCTAGGAAAATGCAGAATAGTAGAGAGAAAATATGGAGACTGCAGAAACAAAAAAAAAAGACAACTATTAATTTTTTTTAACATTTGATGTCTACTCTGGAGCCTTTCTTCTTCTATTTGAGGTAAATACTTTAAAAGTTCTAAAAAACGGAGGAATATTCAGCATTACCTTGGGGTGGAACACGAGGGGGAGATTTCCCCCTGGAGAGAGGCTCCTATTGCAGTTGTTGCATTCAGGCAGCTGCAGATCCCGCAGCTTTGGCTGCACAGCAGCTGGAAATGCAAGTCCAGGAGCTGTGTCCATGGCCAGCCCCAGCAGGTGACAGCAAGGACAGGGCCCTGGCAGCTCCAGGACATTTGCAGGCAGCGCCTTCAGCAAGCGCTGGGGGCTGGGACTGGGTGCAGAAAACGCCCTGGGGGTCTCTGCAGCCAGGATAAAGGAACAAAGTTTCAGTTGTGGCCTGGCCAGGGAGCACCAAAATCGATTGTTTTCCATTGCCGGCTGTTCCAGGAGCCCCAGAGGAGAGCCCGGGGGCCAAGGAATGGAGAGCGGGGACTGTGCAGGAGCCGGAGCAGCGAGAGAGGCCGGGCTGAAGGTGCGGGGCGGGCACGGGCCGGGAGGGGGCCCAGCCCGGGGGTCCCGCAGAGCCTCCCTGCTCCAGAGCCGCAGCCGCCGCCGGCGGGGCGGCCGCC
>NW_005055390.1:8944-11667 GCF_000277835.1 Geospiza fortis
AGAGCCACGTGGGGATCGCCCGGCACCGGCAGGGCTGGCAGGGAAACCGGCAATGGGGGCAGAACAAACGGGCAATACGGGAGTTGGGGGTGCTCCAGAGGCTTGGAAATGTTGGCAGCATGGACAGGGGGGACCCATGGATACCCCAGGACCCTGAAACAGGGACCCCAGACAGTGCTGAGCCCTGGGACGCCAGGGATGCCAAAGTGATGAGCCCAGAGATGGGGAACCTGCGGGATTGCCAGGAGCCCCAGCAGCCTGGAGAGGGAAAGACCAATACAAACTTGACCCGCAGCAACCCAGACAGGGGGAGACTCCAGGAGCCCAAAGTGGAGAGACCGTAGAGGGGAAACTCATGGTTGGGTGTTTTTGCTGAATCTTGGTCATTTGTGTATTTTGGGGGACGGAATCTTGGTGTTTTGCAGGTTTACACGGGCACCCAATTCCCGGTGACTTCTAGAGTGTGGAGGTCCCGGTGCCCAGCATTGAACTGTAATACCTCAGGGCAAAGGTGACCAGGGTCAAAGAGAGACACTCCTCTGAGTATAATGGTCTCACCCATAGGCGTTTCCAGGCTCATGTTAATGCAGCAGGCTTCATTGCTATCACCCAGTTCAACTGCCTTTTTTCCTTGTATGTACTCCCCTAGAATGTTCTCCCCTCTCTTGTCCCCTATTGGTCCCGGTTCACTGCAATGCTCCGCCCCTGTTACCTCATTGGTTCCCCAGTTGGCTGCCCCTCCTCTGCACGACTTTGCTCAGTTCCCATTGGCCCTTGACCCTCAGATCCGCCCCTTTCCCCCCTTATCAAGCCCTGTGTCCTCAGCCCCATTTTGTCTCTGTCTCTGGGCCCTGTATGTTGCAGTAAAGTGTGTTTGGAGCTCCACACAAAGGTCCGTCTCTGGCCTTGTCCATCAGCAGGTTAAGCAAGCGTGCTCCAGGCTTTGGGAGTGCAGGTGGCTCACAGAGGGTCGTTGTGGATGTGCCGCAGCACTAGAGATGGATTTGGGCAGGAGAAGCCCCTAACCCAATGTGCTCATGCATTGTATTTTTCCCCAAACTAGGATTTTCCATTCCCAAACCTTCCCCAGATGGAGAAGGAGGCCGCGAGGAAGAGGAAGATGCCCCAGGACACCCAGGCAGGTGAGGAGGAAGTCAGTGCCCCTTTCCCCCTCTCTCCTGCTCCATCTCCCAGCCCAGCACAGCCCCTGGCTGCAGGACAACCCTGCTGCCAACCCCGTCCTGCTGGGGATGCACTGGGGGGATCTCCTTCCCCTTCCCTCTGGCACGGAGGCAAATCCCATCCTCTCCTTATCCCTCCTCCCCCAGACAAGGAGCTGAGGATGAAGACCAGGGAGGACAAATCTCCACAGCAGAACCTCGTGGAAGAGGCCGTTTTGAGTGCCTCCATGGTGCAGAATTCCAATGGGGAGGACAAGTCCCAGAGGTCCAGCAGGAAGAGAGGCTCCCAACCCAGCCCACGGTGCTCTAAGGAAAAAAGACCCATCCTGTGCCAGGAAAGTGGACAGAGCTCCTGCCAGAGATCAGAGCTGGTGGCCCAGGAGCAGCTTCATGATGGGGAGAAGCCCCACAAGTGCTTGGAGTGTGGGAAGAGCTTCAGGCAGAGCAGCACCCTGATCAGCCACCAGATGATCCACACCGGGGAATGGCCCTACGAGTGTGGGGAGTGTGGGAAGGGCTTCAGCCACAGATCCACCCTCGTCATCCACCAACGCATCCACACTGGGGAGAGGCCCTACGAGTGTGGGGAATGTGGGATGAGCTTTAGCCAGCACTCCAACCTGATCTGCCACCAGAGGACCCACACCAGGGAACGGCCCTATGAGTGTGGGGAATGTGGGAAGCGCTTCAGGCAGAAGTCCCACTTGATCCACCACCAGAGGATCCGCACTGGGGAAAGGCCATACAAATGTGGGGAATGTGGGATGACCTTCAGTCAGAAGTCACAACTGATCATCCACCAAATGATCCACACTGGGGAGAGGCCCTACGAGTGTCCCCAGTGTGGGAAGAGGTTTCAGAGCAGCTCCAGTCTCCTCATCCATGAGCGGATTCACACGGATGAGAGGCCCTTCCTCTGCCCAGACTGCGGGATTGGCTTCAAGCACAACTCCACCCTCATCACCCACCGGCGCATCCACACTGGGGAGAGGCCCTATGAGTGTCCCCAGTGTGGGAAGAGCTTCACCAGCAGCTCTGCCTTGAGCAGACACCAACGGAGCCACCAGTAAAAGAAGCCCTGCTATTGACCCAACTGCAGGAAGAGCTTCGTGCACCGCTCCAACACTCCATCCCCCATGGGAGGACCCACACTGGTCAGAGCCCTGGTGACCCACATTCTGTGTGATCCATTTTGGGAAGACACTGGTCTGGGTATTCTTTTGTTTTGGCCTTAATTTTCTTTGGATTCATCTTCATCCCTTTAAAACACAAAATTGGGGTAACAATAAATAAATTCATCAAAGGCATCTAATGCCTCACTTTTTACTTGTGTTTCAGGAGAATCTGGGATTCAGGGAGATAATTGGGAGAATTGGGGGGTTTTGGGGGTATTTGGCTTAGTACTCTCCCTTTCTTGGCACTCAATGAGTCCAGAGGGTTTGATCTGTCGCCTCAATTCCACTGAACACTACTCAATCTCACCCCAAAATTCCTCGCTTCCACAGCCCCTCAGTTTGGAATAGGGTTGGAAGGGGATTGGGC
>NW_005055391.1:0-2529 GCF_000277835.1 Geospiza fortis
GAGCCAGGATTTCAGAGCCTTTTGGCCTCAAATGCTGAGGAGAGCCAGGATTTCCTAAATCCCCATTGGATCTCCAAAGGCAGTGGTGTTTCCCAGGTCTCAGGTGATTTTTCCAGGTGGTTCTCCATGGCTCAGGGGTTCTCGCAGGTCTCAGAGGATTCTTTCAGGGGGCTCTCCATGGCTCAGGTGATTTTCCCAGGGAGTTCTCCATGGCTCAGGGGGTTCTCCCAGGTCTCAGGTGATTTTCCCAGGGGGTTCTCCATGGCCCAGGTGATTTTCCCAGTGGATTCTCCTTGGCCCAGGTGATTTTCCCAGGGGGTTCTCCATGGCTCAGGGGGTTCTCCCAGGTCTCAGGTGATTTTCCCAGGGGGTTCTCCATGGCCCAGGTGATTTTCCCAGTGGATTCTCCTTGGCCCAGGTGATTTTCCCAGGGGGTTCTCCATGGCTCAGGGGGTTCTCCCAGGTCTCAGGTGATTTTCCCAGGGGGTTCTCCATGGCCCAGGTGATTTTCCCAGTGGATTCTCCTTGGCCCAGGTGATTTTCCCAGGGGGTTCTCCATGGCTCAGGGGGTTCTCCCAGGTCTCAGGTGATTTTCCCAGGGGGTTCTCCATGGCCCAGGTGATTTTCCCAGTGGATTCTCCTTGGCCCAGGTGATTTTCCCAGGGGGTTCTCCATGGCTCAGGGGGTTCTCCCAGGTCTCAGGTGATTTTCCCAGGGGGTTCTCCATGGCCCAGGTGATTTGGACAGCTGCTGACACGGGCTGGCATCCAGGATGGGAGCTGGAATCCAGGTGTGGGAGCTGGGATGGGATTGGACTGGCACGGCCATGGGCATGGCTTCCTGCGGCACCTGGATGAGACCAGCCCAGGACAGCTGCACTGATGCTGGCTGGCATCCAGGATGGGAGCTGAGATCCAGGTGCGGGAGCTGGGATCCAGGTGTGGGATCCAGGATGGGAGCTGGGATGGGATCTGGGATGGGATTGGACTGCCATGGCCATGGGCACGGCTTCCTGCAGCACCCAGACAAGGCCAGCCTGGCACAGCCCCTCTGGGATCAGGGGCTGGCATGGGACTGAGCTCTGGGATCCCATCTGGGGTCCAGGTTTGGGCTCTGGGATCCCCTCTGGGTCCAGGTTTGGGCTCTGGGGTGGCACCGAGACCCTGAACCACAGCAAGGGCTTCCTGTGGCACCTGGGTGAGCCCAGCCTGGCACAGCCACACTGACACGGGCTGGGATCAGGGACCTGGGACCCAGGTTGGGAATCCTGGATCTGCTCTCCTGCCACCCCATTTCGTGCTTGGGGTCGGGGTTTGGGATCTGGGATGGGATAGAGCCCCGGAACCACCACGGGCACACCTGGACAAGGCCAGGCTGGCACAGCCACACGGACACAGGGTGGGATCCAGGATGGGATCTGGGATCTGCCCTCCTGCCACCCCACACTGCGCTTGGGATCCGGGACCCAGCTTTGGGATCCAGTCTGGCTCTGGGATTCAGCTCTGGGATCTGGGATCTCTGATTCATCTCTGGGATCTGGGATCCATCTGTGGGATCCAATCTGGGTCTGGGATCCAGGATCCAGCTCTGGGATCCAGTCTGGCTCTGGCATCTGGGGTTCAGATCTGGGATCCATTCTGGCTCTGTGTTCCAGCTGTGGGATCCATTCTGGGATCTGGGTTCCAGCTGTGGGATCCAGCTGTGGGATCCATTCTGGATCTGGGATCTGGGATCCAGCTCTGGGATCTGGGATCCATTCTGGCTCTGGGATCCAGATCTGGGATCTGGCATTCAGATCTGGGATCCAGATCTGGGATCCATTCTGGCTCTGGGATCTGGGACCCAGCTGTGGGATATGGGTTCCAGCTGTGGGATCCATTCTGGCTCTGGGATCTGGGATCCAGATCTGGGATATGGGATCCAGCTGTGGGATCCATTCTGGCTCTGGGATCTGGGTTCCAGCTGTGGGATCTGGGATCCATTCTGGCTCTCAGATCCATGCCGGCTCTGGGATCCAGCTCTGGGATCCAGCTCTGGGATCCATTCTGGCTCTGGGATCTGGGATCCAGCTCTGGGATCCATTCTCCAGCTGTGGGATCCATTCTGGCTCTGGGATCTGGGTTCCAGCTGTGGGATCTGGGATCCATTCTGGCTCTCAGATCCATGCCGGCTCTGGGATCCAGCTCTGGGATCCAGCTCTGGGATCCATTCTGGCTCTGGGATCTGGGATCCAGATCTGGGATATGGGATCCAGCTGTGGGATCCATTCTGGCTCTGGGATCTGGGTTCCAGCTGTGGGATCTGGGATCCATTCTGGCTCTCAGATCCATGCCGGCTCTGGGATCCAGCTCTGGGATCCAGCTCTGGGATCCATTCTGGCTCTGGGATCTGGGATCCAGCTCTGGGATCCATTCTGGCTCTGGGATCCATTCTGGCTCTGGGATCCCCCCTTTCCCACCACCCCACCCCACTCCTGGGCCGAGCTCTGCCCCGTTTCCCCCCCCGGGGCCCCCCCTCGCGGCCCCCCCA
>NW_005055391.1:2775-3607 GCF_000277835.1 Geospiza fortis
AAAAAAGGAAAAAGCAAAAAAAAAAAGAAAAATACAAAAAATCCCTCCCGTTGTTTTTGTGTAGCTCTCCTAACACACTTCTTTATTTTACTACAGAAATTATTTTAGAGGTTTTTTGTATAGATCCTATTTAGTAGAGTCTGTTTCTAAAACAAAAAAAAGCCAAAAAAAAAAAAATTGATGATGATGATGATAATAATAATAATAATTGTATTTCCATAAACGGTGTAATTTTTTTCAGTGTAGCTGCACCTCTGTTGTACAATAGAGAAATTTTTATAATCAGCCCCAATGTGATTCCTCAAAGATGCTTTTCCCAAATTCCCCAACCCCACGAGTCCAAGGTGCTTCGGAGAAGAGAGGAGAAAAAAAAACAAACCCCAGAGGTCTCTGGAAAAGTCACCCCAAACCCGGTGGAGATTTCTGGATTTTATTTATTTTTTAGGGCTTTTTTTTTGGGGTTATTTTTCTTCTTTTTTTTTAACTTTCCTTCCATTTTCCCGGTTTTCTCTTCGGGGTCAGATTTTCCTGCTGGGCGTGGATCCGGGAACGAACGGACGGGAATTTTATTGGGAGGGAGATTTTTTTGTCCTGGAAATTTGGGAATTTGGGAATTTGGGAGGTGCGGGACAAAGCGGGAGCTGCCGGCAGGGGGAGGCGAAGGCTCCGAGTCGGGCGGGGATTGAGCTCGGTGCGGGGTTCGGCGGGGGAATTTGGGGATGGATCTCCGGATTTAGGGAATTCCTGGAGAGGGGAATGCGGTGGGATCAGGAAATTCGGGAATTCCTGAGAGGGGAATGCAGTGGGATCAGGGAATTTGGGAATTTCTGGA
>NW_005055391.1:4495-6546 GCF_000277835.1 Geospiza fortis
GAATGCAGTGGGATCAGGAAATTCGGGAATTTCTGATAGGAGAATGCAGTGGGATCAGGGAATTTGGGAATTCCTGGGGGCAGAGAATGCAGTGGGATCAGGGAATTCAGAAATTCCTGGGAGCAGGGAATGCTGTGGGATCAGGGAATTCGGGAATTCTTGGAATTCCTGAGAGGGGAATGCAGTGGGATCAGGAAATTCGGGAATTCCTGAGAGGGGAATGCAGTGGGATCAGGGAATTTGGGAATTCCTGGGAGCAGGGAATGCAGTGGGATCAGGGAATTTGGGAATTCTTGGAATTCCTGAGAGGGGAATGCAGTGGGATCAGGGAATGTGGGAATTCCAAGGGGAGGATCAAGAACAGGGAATTCCCGGCATTCCCGGGAGCTCCTGCCTGTTTTTTGGGAGATTTTGGGATGAAGCTGTCCCACAACCCCGGATGTCCCCGGGCAGCTCCATCCCAGGAATCCGGGGTGGTTTTTAGGGCCAGACTCGGGGATTTTGGGCAAACCCAGGTCCAGCGTGGGGAGCTGGAGCCGTTCCCATGGGAATTGCCCCATTCCAGGGCTGGCACCCCTCAGGTTGGATTTTCTCCCCCTGGATCCAGGAATTCGCTCCCCCTGCCACAGCAGCGCCCAGCAAATCCCGAATTCCCAGGAATTCCCGGGAATTCCTCCTCTTTGTGCCGCTTTTCCATCCCAATTCCTCCAAACCCGGAGATCCCGCAGGGCAGCTCTGCTCTGCTCGGGGATTTTGGGGATTCATTTTTAACCAGGAAAGGTGGAATTCTCCCCCAGGACAGAGCTGGGTTGGGAAAACCTCTGGAATTTGCTCCCCCCTGGATGTTTTCCCAGCCTTTTCCTCATCCCAGAGTTGGGTTTTCCATAACATTGGAAATTTCGGGGCCGTTTTGGGCCCAAACCTCTCGTTTTTGGCTGAGCTGAAAGCCCCTCCTGATGAAAGAAATGCCATTTTTTAATAATTTCCTCCAGAATATTTAAATCCCCTCTGGCAGGAAAAAATCCCACTCCTGAATTCCCAACGTTGCAATTCCCTGGAATTCTCTGCAGCCTCTGGTGGTGCCACAATTGCCTGCTCAGGATAATCCGATTTTTAAATGCCGAAAAACCCCCAAAAATGAGCGATCAATAATTTGTGTTCCAGCTTTTCCAAAGCCGTTTTTCCTCCTCAATAAATCCTCCAGCATTCCGGGCCGCCCTTCCAAGAATTCCAGAATCTGGGATGGGTTTTTTTGGGTTGTTTTGTTTTTGTTTTTTTTTTTCCTGCTCTTCAACTCCGCTCTGTATCGGATCATTCTGAGAATTTATGAACTTCCTTTCTGTGGAAGAAGATTAAAAATTCCAAACCCCTCTTCCCGGTCTGGCCGTGATGTGAGATGCTGGGAGGGCAGGGCTGGGATCCTTTCCAGAGAATAAAAAATACGGGGAAAAGGGGAAAATTTGGTTTTAAAAGGCAGGAAATTCAAGGCTGGCATTTGTTGTGGTTTCTTCATCCTCTGATTTTCATTCTTTCTGCACCTGTCGCTTCTGCTTTATTTCCCCATTTCATTTTGCTTTCTTCTCCTATTTTATTTTGCTGCTTTCCCCCCGTTTTATTTTGCTTTATCCCTGTTTTATTTTGCTTTCTTTTCCCACTTTACTTTGCCCTATTGCCCCCATTTATTTTGCTTTTTTTCCCCATTTTATTTCTCTGCTTTTTCCCCATTTTATTCCTCGGTGGAACCCGGGATCGGCGCCCCCAGAGCTGCGCGCTTTTCCTGGGAATTCCTTCCCGAGAATTTGGGATTTAACTCGAGAATTTGGGATTTAACCCCAGAATTTGGGATTTAACCCGAGAATTTGGGATTTAACTCAAGAATTTGGGATTTAACCCAAGAATTTGGGATGTAACCCGAGAATTTGGGATTTAACTCGAGAGTTTGGGATTCAACCCAAGGGTTTGGGATTTAAACTGAGAATTTGGGATTTAACGTGAAAGTCTGGGATTTAACCCAAGAATTTGGGATTTAACCCGAGAATTTGGGATTTAAC
>NW_005055391.1:7957-8688 GCF_000277835.1 Geospiza fortis
GTCCGGGGTGAGCCCGGGATGGTCCGGGGTGGATCCGGGATGGGTCCGGTGATCCCGGCGTGGTCGTTGCCCCGCTGGGTCCCGGTGGGAAGCAGCAGGAGCCCCCGGGGAATTCCCCCTTTGGATTGTCCCGCTCGGAGCGGCTCCAGGGCGGGGAAATGTCCGGGGAGAGCCGGAGAGTCTCAGCTGGGGAGGGAGAAAAGGATTCCCTAAAAGAATTCCCTGGCAGGATTCCCTAAAAGAATTCCCTAACAGAATTCCCTGACAGGATTCCCTACAGGATGCCCTGTCAGGATTCCCTGACAAAATTCTCTAAAAGAATTCCCTAAAAGAATTCCCTAACAGAATTCCCTGACAGAATTCTCTGGCAAAATTCCCTGACAGGATTCCCTGACAGGATTCCCTGACAGGATTCCCCGATTCCCTTCAGGATTCCCTGGCGGAATTCCCTGATTTTCTGGAGGGATCCCCGGCGTTCCCCAGGAGGGGCCGCTGGGGCAGGGTCGGCACCTCCGGCCCGGGGGGGAGCCCGGGAAGGTCCCGGCAGCGCCCCGAGCTCCGCTCTGCGGCACAATTTTACCAAAACGAGCAAAACCCCGACTTTTGGAGCTCGGGGCCAGCGTGGCACCGCCAGCTCCTCCCGACCTTTGGAATCCCGGCCGCGCCTTTCCATTCCGGGACGCTTTTAATTAAAAACCACCCAAGAGCCCCGAGCTCCGCCGGGGTTTGGC
>NW_005055391.1:10391-11650 GCF_000277835.1 Geospiza fortis
TGCCGGGCGGGGCCGATTTCGGAGAACCCGCGGGGACCCGGAGGGCGCGGGCGGCTCCGGCCCCTCCTCGCTCGGCTCTGGGGTCGGAGATCCCTGAAATCCCGAAACCCCAAAACCCCGAAACTCCGAAACGCGGGGCACAAACCGCGCCGGGAAACCATTCCCGGCATTTCCCGGCGTTTTCCCACCTCAGCCCGAACTCGGGGAGTTGAAACCTTTATCCCCGAGCAATTCTCCCGTTTATTTCCCGTCCCTCCGGCTGCGCTTTTTTTTGGGGAGGGGAAACGCGGCTGCTTTGCTTCCCAAGAGAGCCGCTTTTATTTGCGGGAAGGCGCTCGCGGCTGCCCCATCCCGCACCGAAATTCGGGATTTCTCCCGCCGGGATTTCCCTTCCTGCTGCACCATCCCGCACCGAAATTCGGGATCCTCTCCCGCCGGGATTTCCCTTCCCTCTGCCCCATCCCGCACCAAAATTCGGGATCTTCTTCCACCAAGATTTCCCTTCCTGCTGCCCCATCCCGCACCGAAATTCGGGATTTCTCCCGCCGGGATTTCCCTTCCTGCTGCACCATCCCGCACCAAAATTCGGGATCTTCTTCCACCGGGATTCCCCTTCCATTTGCTCCATCCCGCACCGAAATTCGGGATTTCTCCCGCCGGGATTTCCCTTCCCTCTGCCCCAATCCTGCACCAAAATTCGGGATCTTCTTCCACCGGGATTCCCCTTCCATTTGCTCCATCCCGCACCGAAATTCGGGATTTCTCCCGCCGGGATTTCCCTTCCCTCTGCCCCAATCCTGCACCAAAATTCGGGATCTTCTTCCACCAAGATTTCCCTTCCTGCTGCCCCATCCCGCACTGAAATCTGGGATCTGGTCCCGCCGGGATTTCCCTTTAATTTGCTCCATCCCACACCGAAATTCGGGATTTCTCCCGCCGGGATTTCCCTCCCCGCTCCCCCGGGCCCGGCTGGGTGTCCGTGCATCCATTCGGGTCCGGCAGATTTCCTAAATTAATTTTTCTCCTCCGGTGGGAGCGGGATCAGGGCAGGAGCTGGGAATTGCAGACCCCCGGCTGAGCTCTGCTTTATTGGGGTGGGATTTCCTTGCCCGTATCCCGAGGATTTGGGGATTTTTTGGGATGCCAGGAGCTCCCCCAGCCCTCAGAGGATTTCAATCCCGAAATAACCCACTGGAATTCAATCCCCAAACAATCCTGGCTCCGGTTTTGGGGCCTGTTTTGATCCCATTCATCGCGGG
>NW_005055392.1:0-2120 GCF_000277835.1 Geospiza fortis
AACGAAATGTGGAATGCTTTAAATGAAATTAACTCACTCGCACCTCTTCCTGGTCACTATCCTGCTGACAATCCTTTACTGTTTTGGCAGGAGTGGGCAAGACAGTTACCGGTGCCAAAAAGGGAGCCACAAGAATTCCATCTCTTAGGCTCCATGAATGCAACTTTTTTCATTCACTTTAAATTCAGTTCCCAGTTACCATATCATGAAGCTAAACAAAACACCTATCCTGACCCTAGCAACCCACACTACACAGACAAAAACTGGTGCAAAAATTCAGTCCTAGTCATGCACTCGTCAGGTGGTGATTATAAGCCCCGTGAACTCCCAAAAGGTGTGGTTTTTAATATGTGGAGCAGCATGGGCAGGTCTCCCCCCTTGTCTGCTCGGAGGTCCATGCACCTTTGGCAAGCTGAGCCTGCTTACCCGAAATCGAACAAATGTAATGCACTGGAAAATAAAAAACAATACGCATAAACTAGCTATCCAAGAAAGAGACCTAAGGCAATTGGACCCAGACTGTAATTCGGAAATTGTTCACTGGTCCAGAATTAAGGCCACGGCAATTACAGTCCTTCTGCCATGGATCTCGGCAGCAAAAAGCATGGGAGAATTAGGCCGATTGGAATGTTGGGTTGCAAAACAGGCAAACCTGACTTCTACTGCCCTGAGTGACCTCTTATCAGACAAGGAAATTACCAGGCAAGCCACCATTCAAAACAAGGCAGCCATAGACTATCTGCACCTTCTGCACAACCATCGCTGTGAAGAATTTTAAGGTCTCTGCGGCCTCAACTTGTCATCAAAAGCAGAGACTGTCCATGCAACGATCGACAAGATGAAAACCATGGAGAACGAAATCAAGAGAGAAACAGGTGACTGGCTGAGTGGACTGTTCAAAGGCTGGGGACTCTCGGGCTGGTTGGGATCTATTCTGAAAACTGTGTTTTTAGTACTGTTTATTTTAGTCATTGTTATTGTAGTTGTTAGCATTGTTTTTGGGCTAATCAAGCACATGGTTTACAAGCTAATGTCAAGATCATCTTCCCCTCCTGAAGTCTACCATTTAGAAGTCTTTAGTGTTCCACTGGATGACGTGGAAGCCTCAGTAGAAAACACTGAACCTCCTGAAGATGAAGAACTAATTTACCAACCGTGGTTTGGCAAGCATTCTGCCCCCCAAAACCCAGACCTCTTCATTTTAAACAAAACAAGGGGATGATGTTGCTGTGTGATGTCATGGTTTGCCTCACATACCCCGGGTTTCTCCCTGAAGATTTCTTCCCCAGGTGTGTCAGCCATCTCTCCCTCCCCCTCCCTTGCCCCCTGCTGAGCACTGTCTGTCAATCCTGGCATTCCAGAAGGGTGTAAAGTGATTGGCAGAATTCAAAAGATGCCCTACCCCTGAGGGGACATTGGGCCATCCAGGTGTCATTTGTCCCTTGAGACTTCCCCCCCTGTAGCAGGCTCCATGGAGTTTGCTAGGGCTCCATGGGGGGCCGAGGCTTAATGATAGTAATTGCTGAGTCATGATGAAACAGCAAAATAAGCTTTTGTCTTCCGCCTTTTGGGCCCTAGCTTATCTCTGTAACCCCATTGGTCACTTTCCCCTAACCCCTACTATTGGACAAGTTTGGATCCCTTTATACCCTATAAAAAGGGGCTGTTTTAGCCCGCTCGGCAGAAGAAGAGCTGTCACTGGAACCCTTCACAGACTCCTCAATAAAACCATCGCTGTGGAACTCCAGGACATTTTCTTCTCCTCTGTCGCGTCTGCTTCCCCTCTAGCCTGCCAGGCGCCTTAGCAAGCAAAGAGCTGGAATCCTAAGAGCTGATAATCACTAAAGAGCTGATATCCACTAAGCTTGCTTAAGGCAGCCACGGCTACGAGCGGCCTGGGTATTCGGATACTCTGTGCCCAGGAGGGACTGAGCTATCCGGCTCCTGCTGCCTGCTCAGGGGCGAAACCAGCCCTGCAGGCTGTCGGGCATACCCCCCCTACCTGGTTGGTGGTCCCTCGTGTTCCTTCCCTCCCCCTCTCCCCAGGGTTAAAAGGAGCAGCAACCACACGGTTCAGGGAGTTCTGTTGGAGCTGTTGCTGGGTTCAGAGGCCTGTGGGC
>NW_005055392.1:5420-11632 GCF_000277835.1 Geospiza fortis
CATGTCTTGATGGGATTAATGTGCACTGTGCACTTGTATCGACTAAAGCTTTATATTTTTGTGGTTCAGATTTACCAGGCCAACAAATCCACACAGTCCAGAAAACACGGTTTTCCCTAGCCTCTACCTGGCTAGAGGCAGGGCCTCTCTAAGCCTGGTTATCCTTCTTTCCTTGGACATATGTCTTGGAGGTTCCTTCAAGGGGATCGGACATGTCATCATCATCATCATACCTGGTAGTTTGTCTACGGGCAAATGGAGCTGCTTTCTCTAGGAGCGACAGTGGGTAGGAAGGTTGGGACAGACGGAGACGAGAGTTTCCTGAAGCCAGGTCTTGGAACTTGCGGTTTATTGCCAGCCGCAGCTCGGAGCAGGAGCCTCTAAGAGCAGCACCAAAGAGAGGGCCAAAGAGAGAGAGAAGAATAAGGGCGAGACGAAAAGAGGACGAAGTTCCCATTATAATACAATATATCTTTTGTGCTGAATATTCTAATTTTCACTAACCAATCTAGTACAAGATACAAATCCTATAGCATTTACATACGGCCTATGAGAATCATTACATTACCATACTGTGTTACATTTGAACCCTAAAAACTACTTTTTGGACCCCTTCTGCCAAGCTAGTAGGGTCTGTTTTGACCCTTGGACCTGTCTGCAAGCCTGGCAGAGACATGCCCAGACAACAACAGTAGAGTTCTGTGTTCCAGCAGACTGTTGGGGAGAGTGCAGCTCATAACGAAACTGTGCTCCTTCTTCTCCCTGCCTCATAAACAGAACAGACAATTGGGGATACAAGCATCATAACGTCACCCTAGGACAAGCCCACAGCGAGCTTTGCCTGCCTGGCTGCCCTTAGCCAGCCGTGATGCGGGTGGAAGGGCAGGGATTTTGGCAGCGGCTTCTCCTTTTCAATGCCCTGCATGAAGAGAGGCATTGAATGGCACTGGTGACATGGTGGCTGGCACTGCCCATGCAGTGGCAGCTGGGCCAAGTGGCCAGAAGTGGAAACATGGTGAGCAATTCCTCAATGCAGAACTTAGACAAAATCAACTTCTCAGCACTGCGAGATCCTGCAGAAATCTTTGAATTGGTGGAATTCATTGGCAGAATTACTTAGGAGCAGCAGGTTTTTTTCTCCTAATCAGTGAAAGAGGATGAAGTGAAGATGTGGAAAAAGACAAGATGACGGCACCAAGGTCAGTAGAAAGAAAGAAGGGGAGGAGGTGTTCTGTCAGGACCCAGGACACACCTCTGGCTGTCCAGGACACCAGGACCCCTGCTAGGGGTCTCAGAGACCCTGTCACAGAGCCCAAGACACCTGTGGTTTTGATTATGACCCATGGAGCAAATTACCAACCCTTATATGAAGTCAGCAAGCCACAACAGTTTAGGTAGAATAATAGTGAAATTATCACGGGCTGGAAAAGAAGATTTTGGGTTTTTTGGTATGGGGGTTCAGGAGGCAAGATGGAGGGAACTGGGTGTGTCCAGCCTTTCTCCTTCTTCTTCTTGGCCTCCATCTTCTGCTGTGATGTTGGCACTTGGGGATTGGTTTAGAATAGAGGTGCACTGTCTAACATGGGTGATAGGTATTGGAAAGTAAAAGTAAATATGATATACGTGATTTGTAGTATAAAAGACGACGCAGCCTTGGGGCGGGCGGAGAGTGCCTGGAACTGTCTTGCTGAGCTGACCTCGGCAGGGCAGGAGAAAATTTTTTATAGATAAGATAAAATAAACAACCTTGAGACCGAGAAATGAAGAGCCCTGACTCCTTCTTCAAGCGCCGGGCTGGGAAAAGAGACTTTCGAACTTTTCTCGGGGTCACTCTGACCAGCTAGAGATCCCGACAGGCTCTGATCTCTGGAGGTGTTGCAGTGTGATTTCAGGGTTTACCCCAAGCTGCTCACGGTCACTGAAACATTCAGGCTCATAAATAACAGCAAAAATTTGGGGCTGTGGCTCCCTCTTGGACATTTTTCTTGCTTTGCCTGATGCCAAAGGTTAGGAAAGGATGTTCTGCACCTTCAGCTGGGGTGAGTTTTGAGTAAACCTACCCCCATCAGGGTGGGTTTTAAGCAAAACTGTGTTCTAACCCTACCTGGATCTACTTGGAAGGTGCAGAGCAGCTCTGGGCTCATTCTGCTGCCCAAATGAGTGTCCAGAAGGAGATTTTAGGGTTTCATGGATGGACAAGGAGAAGATGGATGCCCTTCCTATCCCCATCCATTGCAGGGATGGTCCTGGCAGAGCAGGGGTGCTCTGAGGAGTGGGGGGAGACACTCATCAGGGTGAACTGGACTTGTTCATAACCTTCCTGCACATTTCTTCCTTTACTTGGAGAAATAGAATACATTTATTTTATTTAGTAAATAACATACATGATATATAAATAAATGTCTATATCAAATAAATATATTTCATTTAGTTTTATTTATTTAATTTTTCAATTAGGCCAATGAATTGCTACTGAAAAGATATCTGAATGCATTTGATTTTCTTATTTTTTCTTGATTTTCTTAATTTGTCTTGTTTTTCTCAGATCTGTTTGCCATTTTCATGGATCCCTGTCAGGATCCTAGCAGGGGACAGGGAGCACCACCAGCCAAAAGCAGTGAAAGCAGTGGGAATGGGCTGGTTAATGCTGTCCTTAACTGTTCATCCCTCTCCTCTCCTCTCCTCTCCTCTCCTCTCCTCTCCTCTCCTCTCCTCTCCTCTTAACTAACCAGGTGGCCTTTGCTAAATGCATCTCCCAATTTTTGAAAGTCCCCCCGCCCAGTGCCTTCAAGGTGGTTTTAAGAAGTCTGTTGCGCCACTCAGCTTTCCCAGCAGCTAGTGCATAAGAAATATGGTACAGCCACTCAATACCATGTTATCTAGCCCAGGTGTTTATAAGACTGTTCTTGAAATGACTCCCATTGTCATAATCAATTCTCTTGGGGGTACAATGCCTAAAAAAGACCTGCTTTTCAAGGCCCAGAATGGTGTTCTGGGCAGTAGCGTGAGGCACAGGGTAGGTCTCCAACTATCCAGTGGTGGCTTCTAACATTTTGACCACGTAGAGCTTGTCTTGGCGGGTTTGAGGCAGCGTGATGTAATCAATCTGCCAGGCCTCCCCATACTTATATTTGGACCACTGCCCACCATACCACAGGGGCTTCACCCACTTGGCCTGCTTGATCATAGCGCATTTCTCACAATCATGGATAACCTGGGAGATGCTGTCCATGGTTAGATCCACCCCTAGGTCTTGTGTCCACTTATAGGTGGCATCTCTGCCCAGATGACCTGAGGAATCATGGGCCCATCAAGCCAGAAACAACTGTCTCTTGTGTTGCCAATCTGGGTCTATCTTTGACACCCCTATCTTTGCAGCCTGATCTGCCTGTTCATTGTTTCGGCGCTCCACATTAGCATTAGCCCTACTCTTGGGGACATGGGCATCCACATGATGGACTTTTACAGGTAACTTCTTCACCTTTCCAGCCACCCCCACAGAGCATTGACTACCATACATGAATCAGTGTAGAGGTAGAGCTTTGGCCACTTCTTTCTTTCAGCAATGTCCAGGGCCAAGTGGATGGCTTTGAGTTCAAGTTAGCTTGATCTGCCTTCTCATTCAGTAGCTTCTGCGATCTGTTGAGTCAGGCTCCATATCACTGCTTATAACTTCCATTTCATCCTTACAATGCAAAAGAAATGATAAGTGAAAAGAGGGCAGTGTATTTCTTCTGCTGGCAGTTGGTTATATAGTGGAGCTTCCTCAGCCAATGTCAATTGTTGCTGCTCCTCTTCATCAATAAGACCATAGTTTTCACCTTCCAGCCAATTTGTGATTATTTCCAAGATCCCAGGGAGATTCGGGTTTCCAATACAGGCGCACTGTGTAATGAGGGCAATCCATTTACTCTACGTGGCATTGATGGTGTGGTGGGTAGAGGGAACCCTTCCTTTAAACATCCACCCCAGCACTGGTACTCGGTGCCAGGAGGAGTTGTGCTTCTGTATCAGTCACCTCTGAGGCGGCTTGGACTCCTTCATAGGCAGCCAAGATTTCCTTCTCCTTTGGGATGTAGTTGGCTTCAGACCACCTGTAGCTTTGGCTTTAGAATCCCTGTGGTTATCCTCGAGTCTCACCAGGCACCTTCTGCCAAAGGCTCCATGACAAACCATTGTTGTTCCCGTCTGCAGAGTAGAGCACATTCTTCACATCTGGTCCTGTTCTGACTGGGCCAAGGGCTACCTCATGAGTGATCCCATGCTTGGTCTGTGCAAAGGCTTGTTGCTGTTCAGGGCCCCAGTGGAAAACATTCTTCCCGCAGGTCACCGGGTAGAGAGGGCTCACAAACTGGCTGTACTCAGGAATGTGCATTCTCCAAAAACCTATGGTGCCTAGGAAATCTTGCGTTTCCTTCTTGTTGGTTGGTGGAGACATTGCTGTGATCTTGTTGATGACCTCAGTGGGTATTTGATGCCGTCCGTCTAGCCACTTTACTCCCAGGAACTGGATCTCTCAGGTGGGTCCCTTGACCGTACTTTTTTTGATGGTGAAGATGGCTTCCGGGAGAATCTGGATGATTTTCTCTCCTTTCTCAAATACTTCTGTGTCGCAGACATCTTTTTGTGAAAATCCCTTTCTAGGGATTTTTTCTTCCTGAGAAGCTGAGAGGCTTCAGGAACAAAATTTAAACAATGGTTATCTGCTGCTGTGGAATGCAACAGGTCCATCTGTGATTGGTCTCGTGCTTGTTTGTAATTAATGGCCAATCACAGGGGAGCTAGCTCAGACAGAGAGTCTGAGGCAGCTGCCTTTGTTATCATTTTTTCTATTCTATTCTTAGCTTAGCTAGCCTTCTGAGATGAAACTTTTCCTTCTATTCTTTTTAGTATAGTTTTAGTGTAATGTATATCATAAAATAATAAATCAAGCCTTCTGAACAGGGAGTCAACATTCTCGTCTCTTCCCTCACCTGAAAACCCCTGTGAACACTGTCACACTTCCGTTGCTGTGTTTCCCCACACAATGATGTCATCAATGTACTGCAGATGTTCTGGAGCCTCATCCTTTTCTAGTGCAGTCTGGATCAGTCCATGGAAGATGGTAGGACTGTGCTTCCACCCCTGGGGCAGTCGGTTCCAGGTATACTGCAGGCCCCTCCAGGTAAAGGCAAACTGAGGCCTGCACTCTGCTGCTAAAGGAATGGAGAAAAATGCATTAGCAATATCAATAGTGGCATACCACTTTGCTGCCTTGGACTCCAGCTCATACTGGAGCTCCAGCACGCCTGGCACAGCAGCGCTCAGTGGTGGAGTCACTTTATTCAAGCCACAATAGCCCACAGTCAATCTCCATTCTCTGTCAGACTTGCGCACAGGTCATATGGGGCTGTTGAAGTGGGGCCTGCTAACCAGCCTTTGGCTCTCTAGCTCATGGATCACCTTGTAGATAGGGATCATGGAATTTTGATTTGTCCAATAATGCTGGGAGTGCACTGTTGAGGTGGCAATCAGTACTTGTTCCTCCACCTTCTGGAGCCCAACTGCAGAAGGATTTTCTGACAGTCCAGGCAAGGTGTTCCATTGCCTAATGTCCTCTGCCTCCACAGGCAGCTGTTGCAAAAGCCCACCTGAGTCCCTTGGGTCTTTGAAATACCCGCTCCAGAGGAAATCTATGCCCAGAATACCCGGGACCTCTGGAGCGGGCACAATAGGGTGTTTCTTCCACTCTTTTCCAGTCAGGCTCACCTCAGCTTCCAACAGGGTCAACTGCTGCAATCCCCCTGTCACTCCAGAAATAGAAACAGGTTCTGCCCCCACATGTCCCGATAACATTAGGGTGCACTGTGCACCAGTGTCAACCAAGGCCTTGTATTTTTGTGGTTCTGATGTGCAAGGCCATTGGATTCATACTGTCCAAAACACCTGATTTTCCCATGCCTCTACCTGGCTAGACACAGGGCCTCTCTATCCCTGGTTATCATTCTCTCCCTGGGCATACATTCTAGAGGTTCCTTCAAGGGGATCTGATGTGAGACAAAAGCAAGCCTGATGCTGCAGAAAATTCCTGGGAAGCACGAGAGAAAGCTGATTACACCAATCTGTAAACAGGAAAGGCATCCTGTATCTTTGAAGCCTGCAAACCTTGAGAAAATTAACAAACTCTCAGGCTGATGGATTTATTACAGGTCTGTCACAGACATTTCTTTTAT
>NW_005055393.1:0-3891 GCF_000277835.1 Geospiza fortis
ACACAAGAGGTTTCAATTGTGTTTCCTGTAGTAGACTATGGTACAAGAGGGACTCCTCTCTCCCTTGATGAACTGAGAATTGATTATCTGAGAGGTGGTAACCTGACTGAGAATCCAAGGTTTTGTCTCACTGTGCTTTAGTGGAAATTGGGTGGGGGGAGGAGGAATGTTTTGGAAGGTTTTCATTCTGAATTTTGTGTGTTCCTTTTATTATAGTTGTAGGTTAATAAAGTTTTTTTCTTTATTTCTAAGCTTGAGCCTGCTCTGCTCTGTTTCTGGTCCCATCTCACAGCATCCATTTGAGGAAAATATATTTTCATGGGTGCACTGGCACTGCACCAGTGCCAACCCATGACAGATCGTTATCATGGCCAGTTCTCAAAAGCGTTGGATTCCTTGCTCCATGGTCTTCCAAGGGACTTGCTGCAGCTGGAGATCTTCTGAGCAAATGTATCTCTCCTTCATGCTTGCTAAGACTCGCATCCAGAGGCTGAGAGGTTCTGGCCTCTACACAGTCCTCTGGTCAATACCCACATCATGTGACAGAGATCTCAAGTGCCTTGCTTCATTACCATCAAAAATTGTACCATCACCTGCAGTGTCCCAGATTGGATCAACCAGCTCAATAAAGACTCGATGGTTCATCCGGTGAGGTGTTTCCTCATATTGTGGAGACTTCCTATGGATAAGGATTCAGTGATTATTTCTGGTTCTGATTCCTCTGCTGGCTGTGAGGGTCCTGCCTCCCCGTCGTCATTCACCAGGCAAATGGATTTGGTCTTGTATGTTCTTCTCTGGACAGGGGTAACTGCTATTGGCTTACACTGCCCTTCTGGTTTAACTGCAGCCTGAGTGACCATGATGTCTGCTGATTTGTTCCCCTTTCCCTCTGGCTGTGTGTTCTTCTGTCCAGTATTGAGCAGTGTGTGATAAGCATTAGCTAGGGCCCAGCACAGTGCAATAAGCTGTTCCTCTTTGGAGCTGTCAGTGCAATTTTCCTTCAAATATTCTGCTACTTCAGCTAGGTTCTGTATTTGTTCAGGGGGGAACTTCCAAACCATTGGAGCAGAGTATTTCTTCAAAATCTGACCTATATCCTCTCAAATCCCATGTCACTCAGGATTTCCCGCCCCTGTAGCAGATTTGTCTTGGGGTGATTTTATGATGATACTTTACTCACTAATTGTCTGCTTTATGCTCAGAAATGGCTGGTGTAGCTTTAAGATGGACTTGGGTGTGAGGTGGGGAGCCTTGGGCTCCTGCCCAGCTTGGTTCAAAACCCTCTCTTGTCTCAGGGTGCTCCAGGTGGTGTGGACCAGGATGTTACATTCTCGCTTTGGCTGGATTGGTTTTTTGCTAACTTGAAGGACAAAATTTCCTTTTTTTCCTTCCCCTACCCTGGAGGTTTTCACTGGCAAATCCTTTTGGAAGCTTTTTGGTTTTTTTTTTTCGTTTGAACTGTTTCGGCTTGATTTTTTTTTTCCCTTCATCTGAGGAGCTGGCGGGTGCCGTCCCGAACCCAAGACTTCGGAGAAGCCGAACCAACACGAGGAAGGGCACTAAAATCCAGCAACTTCACCTGCTATGAGAAGACCCATGCCAGAAATCCATCAGGTTCCCATCTGCTTTTGCCTGAGCTGCTACATGAACTCTTTCCTCCCCTTCACTGAGACAAAGGGGGCAGTTGTCATCTCTGCCTCCTGGCCAGCGGCCTGGTTGAGGTTCTGGTTTTGAAAATTCAATATCTAGCATTTATTCACTTATTTTCAGTGCTTTGTGGGCACCCCCTTTTTAAAATTTTTATTAATAAACAGGGTTTTTTTCACTTTCACCCACTGGTATTTATTTCTCTTGTTGGCAAACAAGATTATTGAAGCCCTTCTCTAGAGGAAACACTCATTCCAGGGCGTTTTCTCCTAAAATTTGTCTCTAAAGTGAGACAAGGTCTCTGGGCAACCTCCCTAGAAATATTTGTCCTGACTCTAAATGTTCTGTAGACTGTACAGAGGAGACATAGAATCAGCAACAAGAATATGGTATCCTTAACATCCAGAAGGAATTGAATGCTCTCAAAAGGGGATGTGTTGGAATGGAACAGGGAGAAGAAGATGAAAAATCACCCTCTCCTGGGAAAAATCATTCTCTCCTGTTTCCCCAGCAGGCTGGGAACGATTTTAAATAAACCCCCAGAAGTAACAGCCCACACCAGGACAGGCAAAAAACAATGAATATGCATCCCAAATGATCTTCATTGCCTTAGATGTTATCATTCCATAAACTGATATCACAAAGTGTATCAACAAAGCAATCTTGGTTCCTCTCTCTGATCTCAAAAAGAGGACCATCACAAGCAAATGGTTCCACATATAGGGACACATATGCAAGCTTAGGTGCCACATCCCCATGATTAGACTGAGCAGCATGATGACCAGGGAGTTCTGTACCCAATATACAAATGTTTTGGTCAAAATTGTTATTTTTTCACTTTCTCTCTTGTGCTCCTTTCTTTGGACACCAAATTTGTCTTGGTTTGTGACAATTTAAGGGATCCAAAATGTGAAAAACAAGGTTCACTCTCCTAGAAAAATTTAAAAATTTAATAAAGAACAATAGGAGACAAAGACAATAAAGCAAAGATCTACAGCCAGGTGCTTGGCATTCCGCCAAGAGCACACCTGCTATTTTGGAGATGCCCTTTAATAGGCCATCAGCCTATTGCATATTCATTAAAAAATTATGCATATTTAAACTTTACTCCAAACTAGTTTACATGTTCCAAGAACTGTTTAGCATGGCTCCTCCTTGTGTCTGCCTTTTTAGAGCATGCATATTTCTTGGCTGTGGTTTTGGTTCATTTCTTGTTATCACCTCTGGTTTGGGCTTTGGTCCATATTTTCTACAGACAGTGGGTGCTGATAATTGGCATGTCAGTAGCAGGGGTCTCCATCATATGTTCATTGAATGTTATCCCAACCAAGCAGGCATGTTAACACACACATACTATATCAGCTATTTCACTACTATGTCTAAGTTTAGTTAAAAACAGAAATAAAAAAACAACTATATCTTTATAGCAAAGTTACTTTAACATCATACATATAGCATCCATTAATATTTGAGAAAAGCCAATAGTATAATATGTGTTTATAACACAAAGGGATATTCCAGAACACATGGCATCATGCTCAGTATATAAAATGGGGGGAAGAAGGAGGAAGGGGGGATGTTTGGAGTGATGGTGTATTCTTTTCAGGAAAAATAAACCTAAAACGTTTCCATACAAAAGAAAACAGAGACTGTTATATTTTATATTGTTTATCACAGTTTTCTTTCACTATTCGCCATTTATTTATGTGAAAAATGCAGAATATATGATTGGTTCTTCGCAAATATTAAAATGAATACTATATGTGCTATGTTGGAAAGTTATGTTGTATTAATTTTTGTAGTACTGTATTAATCCTCTTAAGTAGTGTGGTGAATATAGTTTTAGGCTATAACATAATATTTAAACAGAAACTATGTGATCTAAGATACTTTTTCTAACTAGCTCAAGGAATGGATAAGATAACCAAGAAATTTTTTCGCATAGAGATAACAGCAACAAGACACCAACATCCCCAAGAGAAGAATTATTGCCTCCTTATCGGGACAATCCAGACTTCTTCCAGACTTCGAGGAGCCAAAACATTGATTTACAAGATGAGGGGGTGTCTTGGTTTAGAGCAAAATTTTGGGAGAGAGAGTCCCCAGAGGGGCTCTAGTAGGAAGATAAATTCAATCGGCCCCTCCCCCCCCCAACCAGTCCGAGAGAAAATACCTCCTTGGAGAAAAGTGGAAAAAAGCTGTTTATTAAACAATAGAACCTAACAATATTAAAACAATAAAACC
>NW_005055393.1:4267-6532 GCF_000277835.1 Geospiza fortis
AAAAAAAAAGAACTGTGCGATTCTTCTCTCCCCCCTTTCACTCTCTGCAACAAGTCTTAAAGGTGCAAAACTTATTATTATTCAGCATAAACAAATGAGACGATTTGGGGATAAAAGCATCATATAGTCAACCCAGGACAGGGGGGAAGTTGACAATTACCAGAAAACACCCTTTGTTTGAAAAGAATTTTTGAATCACGTATGAGATATATGAATATGCAACAGACTATTGCTTTTAAGGGTTAATCCTTTGTTAGCGGGTATGCTTTTGGGTGGCAGAGACCAAGAGCATCCAGACGTGCATAATTCTTTGCTTTTTATTGTCCTTTATCGTCCTAACTTTGATTGTCCAAATTCTTATTGTCCAAATTTTTATTACTATTTTTATAACTATTTTGTTACTATTAAACTTTAAAAATTTAACACAAGTGATTGGCTTTTTCACATTTATTAGACATATTCTAACAAATATAAATAACTGGGAAGGGGCTGAATTAATTCCTTGTTTTACTTTGCTTGTGTGCATGGCTTTTGCTTTCCTTTCAAAACTGCCTCTCAACCCACGAGTTTTCTACCCTTTACCCTTCTGATTCTGTCCCTGATCCTGCTGGTGGGGGAGTGAGCGAGTGGCTGCGTGGGGCTTGGCTGCTGACTGGGGTTAAACCACAATATATTGCCTTTCAAAATAAATATCCAAATACAGCAGCATGTGTTGAGGAGCCTATACCCCAAAACATCTAGGCAACTGCCCTTTTGGAAGGACCAGCAGGGAAGTTGGGGATTGAGGGTAGGCACAGACCAATACCCCTCTGTCTGGGAAAGTGCAGAAGAAGAACACCTCAGAAGGTCCAAGCAATACACAGTTCATAACTGATTAACTGAAAGTTAGGGTCATGCTAAAAGGTTTCTTCATCCCAAATTCATTAAACTGTCTTGCTTGTCATATCACATTTGAACAGTCAAAGCTTTCCTGATTTGAATGAAACATTATTAATGCCAATAAATTGTGCTAATATTTAATTTTATTCATTAATCTTATTAAGATTAGTTCAGTATCTGCCTTGGAACACTGATTATTTTTTTTTGGCAAACCAAAGACTTACATAAATTAAGTTCTGTGAGAGAGAGTAGCATAAATGAGTAACCAGCAGCATTAGAGGACCAGTCAGTGTTCTTTCAATTTAATTTTTAATTAAATCCACTGGAAAAGGAACTGTTGTTCCAAAGATTTTTGGAACTGCTAAATATATATAATTTGGCATTTGAACCACCATACAACATATAATAAAATTTACCACACAGAAGACTATAATACATCTCAGTAGCTGACAGCTTGTACTTGTTAACATTTTAACAAAATGTTAACAACTGACTAATCTATCTTAGATTCGCTTAATGTTCTACCCCTTTGTAGCAACCTTCTATCAGCACAAGAAAAGGCAGCTGCCTAAGTGCAGAAGAACACAATGAAAGGGAAAAAATGTACAAAGTTAAAATATTAGAAGATTATAAGTCTGTATTACTTTAATTGAGGTGGTGTTCACAGGGGTCCCAGGACAAGGGAAGAGATGAGAATCTGACTCCATGTTTCAGAAGGCTGATTTATTATTTTATGATATATATTATATTAAAACTATACTAAAAGAATAGAATAAAGGATTTCATCAGAAGGCTTGAAAGGAAAAGAATGATAACAAAAGCTCGTGACTCTCAGAGAGTCCGAGACATCTAGACTGTGATTGGCCATTAATTAAAAATAACCACATGAGACCAATCAAAGATCCACCTGTCGCATTCCACAGCAGCAGATAATTATTGTTTACATTTTGTTTATGAGGCCTCTCAGCTTCTCAGGAGAAAAATCCTGGCAAAGGGATTTTTCAGAAAATATCATGGCTACACTTTAATGGTGATAATTGCTTGAGCACTACAGGTTTTTTTCCATGTATCATGATGCCAAAGTGATTTTTGCTTTCATATATTCTTCAATATACTTATAGCTCTGTAGCCTATTATTGTATAACTATATAGATTTGTAGCTAGCATTTTACCTACTCTGTTAGACAGAAAGACAAAACACATGCCTAGGCCCAATCCTAATCTTGCTTCTTTTGAGAATCAAGGTCAAACCAGCTTCTCATGACACTTTCTGATAAAGTTTTGCTAGTATCTGTAATATATGTTATGAAATAATTCATGCTTATAGAAATAATGTATTTTATAAGATTGTGAAATCCAAACGAGTCTCTGACCACAAGCAGCCCA
>NW_005055393.1:6559-8216 GCF_000277835.1 Geospiza fortis
ATCGCCCTACTGATACCATCAATCAAGATAACAGAAGTCGCCAGAAAAATACATCTGAATTTGCGACTTCCCCTGATGCGATTAACACCAGCTACCGCTCAGGAAACAGCGATTGTCCAGCTCTGCACAATGAAAGAAAATGTCTTGAATATGCAGAGTTACAAAAGAAATTGGGACTCCTCTGCCTCAGGCATAAAAAACTGTATAAAATAGCCCCGCAAGAAGCGGCGCTCATGAACAGGGGAAGGTCTGATGTGATAGAGGTCAGATATATGTTCACCCAGCGCCGAACCTGGGCTAGACACTGTCTCTTTGGCTGTGGGGTTTTTGAGGACCATATTTTGGTCGCGGAAAAAAAATACAATCTTTTTCACATTTTGATAAATTTGGCTTTTCGATTGATCATTTATAACATATCTAAAGGGGGGCCTTCAGAAAGGGATCGGATCAAGAGGGGGAAATACCTCATCACCTGTGTCTCTAATTGGGGATTCTTGTTAATTATGCTAATTTTCCAAACTTATAAAACTGTTCTTGCTCTATGTCATGTGTGCATCTTTGGTGAATTTTGTCATGTATTTTGGTGTGTTATGCACCTGAAGGACCCTTCATAAAAGGTAACCGCAATTTATCACCTAACCTTGTCTGGCTTGTGGTTTTAGGGACCAGAAGAAGGCATCATCATTATAATTAAACAAAAAAATACATTAAATCTATTGAGTGGTATTTTTGTTAAGAGACTTGAATGAAACTGCTGTTTAAGTGGTATGCACATGAAATTATATGCTTGCAGGAAAACATACTAAGAAAGGAAAGCTGACTTTAAAACCATAATGATAATTTTCTGTAATACTTATGACAACACTCATCATAGTGTCACTTGCAGTTCAAATGACTGCACATTTAAAAATATAAACTCATAAGATCTGCTAAGCTTTCTAGGATAGTTTTTGTGAATAGAGGAAAATGGAAACAAGAGCCACAAAAGAGTAGCCTGTTTAGATTTCCCAAACTGAGCAGGCTAAGACCACAAGGCCAAGCAAGATAAAATGAAACGAGAAATGCTTAATGTTCCACTGAAATCTTAGCTACATTTACAGCTAAGAGGGGACTTTGACTTGTTTGGTCTCCTATACCACTCAATCTAGAAACCACGGTCCATTAAGAGTCTGAAACTCCTCAGGAAGCAGAAACTTTAAAAGATGGATCAACTGAAAAGGTGTATTGGAAACAATTCTCAAGCAAGCATCTCAGAGTAGACATGTATATGAATATAGTTGGAGGGTGTACAATCTGGGCGTGACATAGATGGTATAGAATAAGGGATGGGTAATGTCCTGGTGCTGGCCAGGAAAGAGGTAATTTTTGCAGTAGACAGGAGGGGGCATGGCCAGGGCCCAGAGGTTTTTCTATACCACATGTCATTGCTGGGGGCAGTTGAAAAGGACTTTCTTCTGGTGAGGAGTTTTGTCTGGTTGAGAAAATGTGGTGGAGGGAGCCATCTGGTATTATCTATTATTGGGGTTTTTTTTCTGTGTGAATTGGTTTTTTTCTTTCACCTTTTGTTATTAATATTGTTGCTGTTACTGTTTGTTTTCTTATCTCATTGCTGTTTCCAGTAAATCATTCTTATCTCAAGGCGTGATCTTTGCCTTTT
>NW_005055393.1:8246-11615 GCF_000277835.1 Geospiza fortis
GAAGGGGAGCAGTTAGTGGTCTTTTTTTGTGGGAGTACTAAATTGGAGAATACCATTCCTAAACCACAACAACAAGTTATCAAGCACAGTCTAATCACCTTGCAGGGAATATTCACATTTTCTAACTTCCTTACAGATTAAATTCTCATTTTGCCACAAAATATTTAAAAGTCATGATAGCATCATTACTCACTGTTCCACAATGTAATAACCAGACTATCTTAATGAGGGTCTGAAGTCTTTAAACTTTTTATGCAAATGTAAGTGACATCATAATTTAGGCTGAGAATAATGACTTACTACAAACACCTGAAAGATACTGGCCTTGAAACACTGAGCCAAGTTGTACACTGCTATTACAGCAACAAATTGCTCTATGGTTATAGTTGGTTGCCCCTGTCTGTATGCAACAGTTTTCCACAAACTGCTCCACCATGGGTCTCTTTCCACAGGGTCAGTCCTTCAGGCACAGCCTGGTCCAGCATGGGTCCCCCACAGAGTCACAAGTCCTTCCAGCAAATCTACTCCAACGCGGGCTCCTCTCTCCATGGATCTGCAGGTCCCTGCCAGGACCCTGCTCCACCACAAGGCTGCCCATGGGGTCACAACTTCCTCTCAGGTATCCACCTGTTCCCGCACAGGCTCCTCCACATGCTGCAGGTGGATCTCTGCTCCCCTGTGGTTCTCCATGGGCTGGACAGGCACAGCTGCCTCGCCATGGCCCACCATGGGCTGCAGGGGAATGTCAGCTGCAGTGCCCAAAGCAGCTCCTGCCCACCTGCTCTGACCTTGGTGTCTGCACAGCTGTTTCTCTCACATATTCTTACCCTGTTCTTCTCTGGTCACAATTACATCTGCACAAGAACTTTTCCTTCTTACCTATCTTATCCCAGAGGTGTTACCACCATTTCTGATTGGCTTGGCCTTGGCCAGTGGCACATCCATCCTGGAGCCAGCTAGCATTGGCTCTGACAGACATGGAGGAAGCTTCTGGCAGCTTGTCACAGAAGTCACCCCTGTAGCCCCCCCACTACCAAAACCAGCTCATACAAACCTAAAACAATGGTTTAACACTGAGTCTTTCCTAGAATACTTGATGTGCATCAGTTAGACTCTGAGCAGTATTTTAAGAGAAAGGAATGGAGAGTATTTAAACCAGCTGTTATGTAGCAGCTCAGTACTGATTGTGAGAAATGATACTCACTTTCAAAAAAATTAAAAAGGTTTATTAAAACATTATCAAAAATACTGACTGAATAAGGAAAAATATAGCACCAGGCGTGTGAAAAATGTTTATTATATGATTGGCTTTTTGCAAATATTAAAATGAATAATATATGTGTTATGTTAGAAAGCTATGCTGCATTAATTCTCTTTAGTAGTGTGGTAAATATAGTTTTAGGTTATAACATAATGTTAAAACAGAAACTCTGCTATGTAAGATACTCTTTAACTAGCTCAAGAAAAAAATGAGATAATCAAGAAATTCTTCGCACAGAGATAACAGCAACAAGCTCCAAGAAAAGAAATATTGCCTCATTATCGGAAAAGACAAACTTACTTCCACCTCCTTTTCGTCTTTGAGGTGCCAAGAGGATTAAGGAGGAGAAGTTGACAAAAACCGGAGAACACCCTTTGTTTGAAAAGAATTTATGCATCATGTATGAGATATATGAATATGCAACAGGCTATTGCATTTAAGAGTTAATCCTTTGTTAGCGAGCCATGCTTCTTTTTTTGGAAAGCATCTGAACATTCGTATTCTTTGCTTTTATTGTCCTTTATTGTCCTAACTCTGATTGTCCAAATTCTTATTGCTCTAATTTGTATTACTATTTTTATAACCATTTTATTGCTATGAAACTTTTAAAATTTTAAAACAAGTGATTGGTGTATTTCACAGGGAGCAAAAGCTTCTGTTGCAGTACAAGCTGACTTGTCCTGAGCATTAATCTGGTTATAAATTAGAAACCCAGCCCGGTTCCAATAAACCTTCCCCTGTGCTGACTGACAGAGGTTTCAACCAATAACATCTCTCCTAAGGTGTAAGCATTTCACTGGTTCAAGGTCTAGAGGGCGTAAAGATCAGACCAATAGCTGTCTAGACCCGGGAGTTTTGAATTGCCTATAAAAGTAAGCTCTGTGCTGTTTTGCTGATGACCAATCAAGGTTTGTCAGGTGTGCTGTCTCACACGCCAGACCACCATATGGTACATGGTGCCCTGATTGTGAGAAGGAACAGCCCAAGGATTGACCCAGGGGCACAGCAGAGAGAGATACAGGGCAGTGCCTGCAAAGCCTGTCCCCACAGTGAAAAGCTGGAAAGAAAAAAGGCAAGGAGAGCCAGTACTGCAGCAAAGGCTGCAAGAATCACAGCCAAAGGTTTGTATGAAACAAAAACCCAGAGAAGCTGAAATAGAAGGAAAACCCCACCGAAGATATGGGAAATTTTATTTTCATGCAGGACCACTGTAGTATATGGTGGAGATAATTCATGCTATTTATGTATAAAATATTGTAAAATCCAAACCATGTCTTTTGACCACCCCAGCTGGGAGCAGGAGTCTTATTTTTATTCAATCAGTTCCTGGACGACATTCAGATAATATTGGATCTGTTAACGTATGAATGGGACCTTCCTGGGCGATGATCGATGACTTCCCTGGAATGTAGGAGCGATCTCGCACCTGGAAGATTGCGTCTACCATGCTCAAGCACCGGCGCCACTCTGCTACATGTGAATGCAGACTCTTCCAAAGTGTTCTGACAACTATCTAGACACCTGGACTCACTTTTGTCTATCCCTGCACATGTATGGCCCCAGTTTTACATGTGAAGGGACACAAAGGAACATTCGGTCATCTCTGCCTCAGGCAGAATAAACTGTATATAAGCTCGCTGCATGAAGCAGTCGGGGTGAACCACTGGGGAGACCCTGACACTTTGTCGGTTGGATCCAGGTTCATCCAGCGCCGATCCCGGGGTTGACGCTGCCTTGGCTGTGGTGGTTTTTTCTGATCGAAACTCCTTTTTGCTGAAAATCTAATAAATCATTGCTAAATTTTCTATAAATTTGGCTCTCGATTTGATCATTTATAACAACCACCCAGTACTAAAGGTATGGAAACTTCTTGAGGAATGGGATGTAGATTATGATAAAAAAGTATTATTAGCATTAATAACGTGGGCTAAAAACGATGGGTTAGAGACAACTAAAGAAGATGCATTTGACTTTTATACCTGGGCATGAACTGCTCAATTTATAATTCAAGCAGCCTCCAGAGGCGATGAAAACATGATAAGTGTTATTAAGCCATGGAGACTTATCTTAGATTTAATAACACTGTTAAATATCGAAGCATATGACGA
>NW_005055394.1:0-2318 GCF_000277835.1 Geospiza fortis
GTGTGGGCAAAACAACTTCCGGGTCGGACTCCGCCTCTTGTGGTGTCAAGAAAGTCACTTCCGGGTCTGCCGATGTCACTTCCGGTGTCGCGGAAACAACTTCCGGTGTTGGAAAGGTGACTTGCGGCCTTGCCAAACTCACTTCCGGTACGGAAAAATCCACTTCCGGTGCGGGAAAATCCACTTCCGGTTCCGGGAATTCCACTTCCGGTGTTGAACCGTGTCGTGGGGATGAGAAAAACGGCACTTCCGGGTCTGCTGATGTCACTATCGGCGGTGGCTCCGCCCCTTCCCGTGATGCTTTGCGGCAGCGGAAGCTTCTGGAAGACGGGCGGCGCCTCGTGGAGCTCGTCCGGGTGAGCGGCGGAACTTGGGGCACAATCGGGGATTCGGGGGCAGTTTGGGAATTTTTACAAAATGTGGGGAAAATTGTGGGGAAATTTTTGGGGAATTTCGTGAATTTCGAGGGAATTTAAAGGAGATTTTGAGAAATTTTGGGGAATTTTTTAAAATTGTAAAAAATCTTCCAAATTTATGAATTTTTTAAAGATTTTGGAGCTTTTAAAATTCAAATTTGTTCAGATTTTTGTGTGAATTTTGTTGAGTTTTGGGGAAAATTGGCGGGAATTTTTGGGATTCTTTGCAATTTTTTAGAAATTTTTACAAATTTTTTGGATTTTGGAGGAATTTTTCAAATGTTTTGAGGGATTTTGGGGAAAATTTCTGGAATTTTGAGAAATTTTTGAAGTTCTTGTGGAATTTTGAGAAGGATTCTCTGGAGAAATTTCGGGAATTTTGGGGAAAGTGAAATTTGGAGGAATTTTAAAATTTCCTCCAATTTTTGAAATATTTGAAAACTTTTTAGGAATCTGGGGGAGTTTTGGGAGGAATTTCGGCAAATTTGGGGAATTTTGGAGAATTTTTTAAATTTTTATGCAAATTTTTGTCCAATTTGAGAAAATTTTGGGGCAAATTTGCAGCATTTTGGGAAAATTTGTGAATTTTTGGAATTTTTTTTGTGAAATTTGAGACTTTCAAGGAAATTCCGAAAAATTTTTGAAATTTGGGGGAAAATTCCCGAATTTTTTAAAAATTTTGGCAACATCAGAAGGCATTTGAGAAGATTTCGGGGGAAATTTCAGAATTTTGGGACATTTTGGGGGATTTTTGGAAAATTGAAATTGTTTTTGGGAAAATACAAAATTTTGGAGAAATTTTGTGGAAATTTTGTGAGGAATTTTCGGGGTTTTGTGGGAAACTCATAAATTTGAAGAATTTTGTCAAAGGATTTTGACAAATTTTGGGATTTTTGTCCAATTTTTCGTGAATTTGGAAATTTTAAAAAATTAAATTTAAAAATTTTTGTATAAATTTCAGTAAATGTGGGATTTTTTTTACAAAATTCGAGGAATTTGAAGATTTTTGTGGAAAAATTGGATGAATTTGCGATTTTAAAAGAGAATTTTGAAATACTTGAGGGTTTTTTGGAAACATTTAATGAATTTTGGTATTTTTGTCAAAAAAGTTGATAAATTTGGGTTCTTTGGTGGGAGTTTTGGGCATTTTTGTACAAATTTTTAATTATTTAAAGATTTTGCCGGAAATATTGTAAAACTTAGGAATTTTTGTGAAACAATTTTTGGATTTTTTGTGAAATTTTTTTGCAAATTTCTGATTTTTTGTGACAATTTTGGTAAAGAATTGGATTTTTGTGAAAAAGTTGTGACAAATTTCAGGATTTTTGTTCAGATTTTTGTAAATTTAGGGGTTTTTTCGGCTTGAAAAAATCTGAGGAATTTTGTGGAAATTTTTGTGAATTTTGGATTTTTCAAAAAAAAAAATTGATGAAGATTTTTATGGAAGTTTTGCTAAAATTGGGAGTTTCTATGAAAAATAAAATTTCAGGTTTTTTTAAGAAGAATTCTTTAAAAATTTATATTGTTAGTCAAAATTTCTGTTAATTTTGGTTTTTTTGTGAAAAAATTTCCACAAATTTGAAAATTTTGGAAAATTTTCGTTAAATTTTAACGTTTCTGTGACTTTTTTGACAAACTTGAAAATTTTTTGTGGCAATTTCTGTAAATCTTGGGCTTTTTGCGACAAATTCTGATAATTTTAAACGTTTTTATGTAAATTTATGCAAATTTGAGGATTTATTCTGGAATTTTCTCTCCCAGGCTGCCGAGTCCCAGGGCCTCCCCCCAGAATCCCTTGGCCCCGCCCCCTTGTCCGACCTTCCGGAAGCTTCCGGCCCCGCCCCCAGCCCCGATTCCCGGATCCGGCACTTCCGGGGCCGCCTCCCCGGGGTCCTCAACGAC
>NW_005055394.1:4514-11595 GCF_000277835.1 Geospiza fortis
GGCGAGGGCGCCGTCTGCGGCTGGGGGCTGCCCCGGCAGCGGGTGAGTGCTGCTTCCCACTGGTTTGTACTGGTTTGTACTGGTTTGTACTGGTGTTGGTCGTGGAGGTTACTGGGTTATACTGGGAGGGGATTGGGGTAAACTGGGAGTGACTGGGAAGGAGTTAAAGGGTTAAAAATGGGGATTTAAAGTTATTGCTTGGTACTGGTTTGTACTGGGAGGGGACTGGGAGGGACTGCGAGTAGGTTTGGGGTTACTGGGATGAACTGGGAGCTACTGGTTTGTACTGGTTTGGTGTTTCAATGGCTGCAGTTCCCTCAGTGACCACTGGGGGCAGCACCGCCATTCACGCCAAAGGAACCGGGATCAAACTGGGATCAAACCAGTACAAACCAGTTCCTTGCTGGTTCTTACTGGTTTATACTGGTGCGGGGCTACTGTGGGCTTACTGGGATGGACTGGGAGTAGGTTCTGGGAGTAGGTTTGGGGCTACTGGGATGAACTGGGAGCTACTGGTTTGTACTGGTTTTGCATTTTAATGGGTGCAATTCTATCAAGGATCACTGGGGGCAGCACCACCATTCACCCCAATGGAACTGGGATCAAACTGGTTTATACTGGTTTATACTGGTTTGTGGGTACTGGGGCCTTAGTGGGATGAACTGGGAGTAGATTTGGGGCTACTGGGATGAACTGGGAGCTACTGGTTTGTACTGGTTTGGCGTTTCAAAGGCTGCAATTTCCTCAGTGACCACTGGGGGCAGCACCGCCATTCACCCCAATGGAACTGGGCTCCAACCAGGATCAAACCAGTTCCGTACTGGTTCTTACTGGTTTATACTGGTGTGGGGCTACTGGGGGCTTACTGGGATGAACTGGGAGTAGGTTTGGGGTTACTGGGAGCTACTGGTTTGTACTGGTTTGGCATTTTAATGGCTGCAGTTCCCTCAGTGACCACTGGGGGCAGCACCGCCATTCACCCCAATGCAACTGGGATCAAACTGGGATCAAACCAGTTCCGTACTGGTTCTTACTGGTTTGTACTGGTGCAGATGCAGTGGCTGCCGGGCTGCTCGTGCCCCCTGTGCCCCGAGTGCTTCCGGCTCCATTTCACCGTGGGGCTGAGGGAGAGGGGCGTGGGCGCCCTGGGCTGCCCCAGCTGCGGGCGGCCCGACCTGCGCGACGACGCCCAGCGCCTCTGCTACTGGTCCACGCTGGAGCCCGTGGTAACTGGTTTATACTGGTTTGTACTGGGACGGGGTCGGGATTTTCAATGAATTTTGGGGAAAATTTGGGGTCAATTTTGGGTGAATTTTGAATGAATTTTTGGGTTATTTTTTATTAAATTTTTTGTGATTTTTGTTGAATTTTTGGCAAATTTTGGGTGAATTTTGGGTGAATTTTGGGTTGATCATTTCGGGGCCTTCCTGGGCGAGCCCGGCATCGGTGAGGAAACACAAATTTGGGCAATTTGGGGAAAATTTGGGAAAATTTGGGGTTTTTTTGGAAAAAATGGGATTTTTTTTGTTAAAAATGGGATTTTTTTTGTTAAAAATGGGATTTTTTTGGGGAAAAATTGGGATTTTGGGGAGAGAAAAATTGGGAATTTTAGGAAGAAAACGGGAAATTTTGGGGTGAATTTTGGTGAATTTTTGGTAAATTTGGGGTGAATTTTGGGGGATTTTTTGTTAAATTTTTTGTGATTTGGGAGTGATTTTTGGGTGAATTTTTGGATGAATTTGGGGTGAATTTTGGGTTATTTTTTGTTCAATTTGTTGTGATTTTGGGTGAATTTCGAGTAAATTTTTGGGTTAATTTTGGTGAATTTTCAGTGAATTTTGCGAGAATTTTTGGTAAATTTGGGCTGAATTTTTGGGTAAATTTTGGGCAATTTTTCCAAAACTTTGGGATGACTCGGGGCTGATTTTGGGTGAATTTTTGGGTGAATTTTTGGGTGATTTTTCAGTGAATTTCAGGTCATTTTTTGGGGTAAATTTTGGGGAATTTGGGGTGAATTTTCTGCGATTTTTAGGTAAATTTTGGGTGAAATTTGGGTGGATTTTTAGGTCAATTTTCAATGAATTTTGGGGAAAATTTGGGGTCAATTTTGGGTGAATTTTGAATGAATTTTTGGGTTATTTTTTATTAAATTTTTTGTGATTTTTGTTGAATTTTTGGCAAATTTTGGGTGAATTTTGGGTGAATTTTGGGTTGATCATTTCGGGGCCTTCCTGGGCGAGCCCGGCATCGGTGAGGAAACACAAATTTGGGCAATTTGGGGAAAATTTGGGAAAATTTGGGGTTTTTTTGGAAAAAATGGGATTTTTTTTGTTAAAAATGGGATTTTTTTTGTTAAAAATGGGATTTTTTTGGGGAAAAATTGGGATTTTGGGGAGAGAAAAATTGGGAATTTTAGGAAGAAAACGGGAAATTTTGGGGTGAATTTTGGTGAATTTTTGGTAAATTTGGGGTGAATTTTGGGGGATTTTTTGTTAAATTTTTTGTGATTTGGGAGTGATTTTTGGGTGAATTTTTGGATGAATTTGGGGTGAATTTTGGGTTATTTTTTGTTCAATTTGTTGTGATTTTGGGTGAATTTCGAGTAAATTTTTGGGTTAATTTTGGTGAATTTTCAGTGAATTTTGCGAGAATTTTTGGTAAATTTGGGCTGAATTTTTGGGTAAATTTTGGGCAATTTTTCCAAAACTTTGGGATGACTCGGGGCTGATTTTGGGTGAATTTTTGGGTGAATTTTTGGGTGATTTTTCAGTGAATTTCAGGTCATTTTTTGGGGTAAATTTTGGGGAATTTGGGGTGAATTTTCTGCGATTTTTAGGTAAATTTTGGGTGAAATTTGGGTGGATTTTTAGGTCAATTTTCAATGAATTTTGGGGAAAATTTGGGGTCAATTTTGGGTGAATTTTGAATGAATTTTTGGGTTATTTTTTATTAAATTTTTTGTGATTTTTGTTGAATTTTTGGCAAATTTTGGGTGAATTTTGGGTGAATTTTGGGTTGATCATTTCGGGGCCTTCCTGGGCGAGCCCGGCATCGGTGAGGAAACACAAATTTGGGCAATTTGGGGAAAATTTGGGAAAATTTGGGGTTTTTTTGGAAAAAATGGGATTTTTTTTGTTAAAAATGGGATTTTTTTTGTTAAAAATGGGATTTTTTTGGGGAAAAATTGGGATTTTGGGGAGAGAAAAATTGGGAATTTTAGGAAGAAAACGGGAAATTTTGGGGTGAATTTTGGTGAATTTTTGGTAAATTTGGGGTGAATTTTGGGGGATTTTTTGTTAAATTTTTTGTGATTTGGGAGTGATTTTTGGGTGAATTTTTGGATGAATTTGGGGTGAATTTTGGGTTATTTTTTGTTCAATTTGTTGTGATTTTGGGTGAATTTCGAGTAAATTTTTGGGTTAATTTTGGTGAATTTTCAGTGAATTTTGCGAGAATTTTTGGTAAATTTGGGCTGAATTTTTGGGTAAATTTTGGGCAATTTTTCCAAAACTTTGGGATGACTCGGGGCTGATTTTGGGTGAATTTTTGGGTGAATTTTTGGGTGATTTTTCAGTGAATTTCAGGTCATTTTTTGGGGTAAATTTTGGGGAATTTGGGGTGAATTTTCAGCGACTTTTAGGTAAATTTTGGGTGAAATTTGGGTGGATTTTTAGGTCAATTTTCAATGAATTTTGGGGAAAATTTGGGGTCAATTTTGGGTGAATTTTGAATGAATTTTTGGGTTATTTTTTATTAAATTTTTTGTGATTTTTGTTGAATTTTTGGCAAATTTTGGGTGAATTTTGGGTGAATTTTGGGTTGATCATTTCGGGGCCGTCCTGGGCGAGCCCGGCATCGGTGAGAAAAATGGGAATTTGGGAAATTTTGGGGTAAAAAGGGAAAATTTGGGACAATTTGGAGAAAAAAGGGAATTTTTGGGGGGGAAATGGATATTTTGGGGGAAAAAATGGGGTAAATTTGGAGAAAATTTTGATTTTTTGGGGGGAAATTTGGGTAGAAAATTGGGGTTTTTTAGGGAAAAATTTGGGATTTTTTAGGGGAGAAAAATTGGGATTTTTGGTGGGAAAAATTGAGATTTTGGGGGATTTTTGGGACAAACGTTGGGTGAATTTTTGGGTAAATTTTGGTGAATTTTCAGTGAATTTTTGGTAGATTTTGGGTGAATTTTTTGCTAAATTTGCGTAAATTTTGGGTTATTTTCTGTTAATTTTTTTGTGACTTTGGGGTGAATTTTTGGGTGAATTTTGGGTGAATTTTCAGTGAATTTTTGGGTAAATTTTGTGTAAATTTCAGGTGAATTTTGGGAGAATTTGGGAGAATTTTTGGGTGATTTTTGGGAGATTTTTGGGTAAATTTTGGGCAATTTTTCCATAACTTTGGGATGTCTTTGGGCTGATTTTGGGTGAATTTTTGGGGTAAATTTAGGATAAATTTTGGCAAATTTTGAGTGAATTTTGTGGTGATTTTTCAGTGAATTTCAGGTCATTTTTTGGGGTAAATTTTGGGGAATTTGGGGTGAATTTTCAGCGACTTTTAGGTAAATTTTGGGTGAAATTTGGGTGGATTTTTAGGTCAATTTTCAATGAATTTTGGGTGAATTTTGGGTGAATTTTTGGTAAATTTTGAATGACTTTTTGGGTTATTTTTTATTAAATTTTTTGTGATTTTTGTTGAATTTTTGGCAAATTTTGGGTGAATTTTGGGTGAATTTTGGGTTGATCATTTCGGGGCCTTCCTGGGCGAGCCCGGCATCGGTGAGAAAAACGGGAATTTGGGAAATTTTGGGGTAAAAAGGGAAAATTTGGGAAAATTTGAAGAAACAAGGGAATTTTTGGGTGGGGAAATGGAAATTTTGGGGGAAAAAATGGGGGAAAATTTGGAGAAAATTTTGATTTTTTGGACGATAAAAATGAGATTTTTGGGGGGAATCTTTGTTAAAAATTGGGATTTTTGGGGTAATAAATGGGAATTTTTGGGGGAAATATTTGGGATTTTTTAGGGGGAAAAATTGAGATTTTTGAGGGGAAAAATTGAGATTTTGGGGTTTTTTTGGGATAAATGTTGGGTGAATTTTTGGTGAATTTTTAGGTAAATTTTGGTGAATTTTCTGCGAATTTTGGATGATTTTTTGGTAAATTTTGTGTCAGTTTTTGGGTGAGGTTTTGGTGATTTTGGGTAAATTTTGGGTGAATTTTCAGTGAATTTTGGGGTTAATTTTGCTCTCAGTTTCTCTTATTTTCCCCTTTTCTCAAGCGATTTTTTGGCTGATTTCGATGCGAATTTCACCGATTTTGGTCAATTTAACCCCAATTGCCCCAATTTTGAGTTGAATTTCTCCAATTTTGGGTGAATTTCTCCAATTTTGGGTGAATTTTGTGCAATTTTGGGTGTTTTGCAGCGAGTCCCCCGTGCGGGGAGGAGGTGTTTGCAGCGTTTGGACATTTTGGGGCAATTTTGGAGATTTTTGGGTCTATTTGGTTGATTTTTGGGGGGAATTTTTGGGTGAATTCTGGGTAAATTGGGGGAATTTTGGGTGATTTTTGGGTGGATTTTTGGGTAAATTTTGGTGAATTTTGGGTGAGTTTTGGGTGAATTTTTGGGTAAATTGTGGTGAATTTTGGGTGAATTTCGGGTGGATTTTTGGGTAAATTTTGGTGAATTTTGGGGTAGTTTTTGGGGTAAAATTTGTTCAATTTGGGGTGAATTGTGGGTAAATTTTCATGAATTTTTGGGTGGATTTGAGGAGATTTTGGGGTCAATTTGGGATGATTTTTTGATGAATTTTTGGGTGAGTTTGGGGGAATTTTGGGAGAATTTTTGGGTAAATTTTGGGAGATTTTTCAGTGAATTTTGGGGTTAATATTGATCTCATTTTCCCTTATTTTCCCCTTTTCTCAAGCGATTTTTTGGCCGATTTCGATGCGAATTTCGCCGATTTTGGTCAATTTAACCCCAATTGCCCCAATTTTGAGTTGAATTTCTCCAATTTTGGGTGAATTTCTCCAATTTTGGGTGAATTTCTCCAATTTTGGGTGAATTTCTCCAATTTTGGGTGAATTTCTCCAATTTTGGGTGAATTTCTCCAATTTTGGGTGAATTTCTCCAATTTTGGGTGAATTTCTCCAATTTTGGGTGAATTTCTCCAATTTTGGGTGAATTTCTCCAATTTTGGGTGAATTTCTCCAATTTTGGGTGAATTTGCCTCATTTTTGTCACTTGCAGCGAGTCCCCAGTGCGGGCAGCGCTTCGCCCTGGCCCGGGGCTGTTTGCCTTGCTGCGGCTTTTTGGGGCAATTTTGGGCAATTTTGGGTCAATTTTGGGTCTATTTGGTTGATTTTTGGGGTGATTTTTTTGGGGTAAATTTTGTTGAGTTTTGGGTGAAGTTTGTGGAAATGTTGGGTGAATATTGGGTGCATTTTTGGGTGAATTTTGGGTGGTTCTGGGTGAATTTTTTGTGAATTTTCAGTGAATTTTTGGTAAATCTCAGGGGAATTTGGGGGTCATTTTTGGGTCTATTTCATTGATTTTTGAGGTGAATTTTTGGGTAAATTTTGTTGAATTTTGGGCAAAGTTTGTGCAAATTTTTAGTGGATATTTTGGGTGGGTTTGGGGAGATTTTTGGGTAAATTTGGGGTAATTTTTGGTGAATTTTGGGGTGAGTTTTGGGGAAATTTGGGGGTGAATTTTGGGTGATTTTTCAGTGAATTTTGGGGTTAATTTTGGGGTCAATTTTGGGGTTAATTTTGCTCCCATTTTCCCTCATTTTCCCCTTTTCTCAAGCGGTTTTTTGGCCGATTTCGATGCGAATTTCGCCGATTTCGGTCAATTTAACCCCAATTTCCCCAATTTTGGGTGAATTGTGTGCAATTTTGGGTGACTTTTGTGCGGTTTTGGGTGTTTTGCAGCGTGTCCCCAGTGCGGGCAGCGCTTCGCCCTGGCGCGGGGCGGCTGTTTGCATTTCCAGTGCTCCCAGTGCCGGCACGAGTTCTGCTCCGGCTGCGGCGCCCAGTTCCACCGGCCCGGGGTGAGCCCCACACTGGGTGATACTGGTTTGGACTGG
>NW_005055395.1:0-4380 GCF_000277835.1 Geospiza fortis
TAAACCACTGGCAAGGAAAATATTAGACAGTATGCATAATAAGACTCATTGGGGTACTCAGGCACAGAGTGATCAGTTCCTTAGAAATTGGAGTTGCATGGGAGTTTTTGGAATAGCCAAGTAAGTAACTGAAAAGTGTGCAATATGCCAAAAAGTAAACAGAAAAGTCATGAGGGGAACATGCCAAGCAGGGCAAGAATTAGCCTTACAACCCTTTCAGGGTATCCAAATAGATTTCACAGAACTTCCTCAAATACAGTGGTGAAAATTTTTATTAGTAATAGTAGATAATTTAACCAGTGGATGCAGTACCAGTGGCTAAAGCTACTGCCAATGTGGTATGCAAAACCCTTTTAGAACTAATCATTCCCCGGTATGGGATAGTTAATAATATCGACTCAGACCAGGGAACTCATTTCACATCAAAAATATTAAAACAACTAGTTCAAGCTCTGGGTATAGAATGGGAATTACACATTCCCTGGCACCCACAAAGTTCGGGGTGGGTTGAAAGGATGAACCAAACTCTCAAGAGAACTCTGACTAAATTAATGATTGAAACCCAGTTGTCATGGGTAAAGTGTTTACCACTGGCCCTATTAAGAATGAGAACACAGCCCAGATCAGACTTGGGAGTCTCACCTTATGAAATGATGTTTGGTCTACCTTTTCTGATTTTGCTGAATAATACTGCCACTTATGAGGAAGGAGAGGACAGTGTGAAGAAATATGTCCTGTCTGTAGCACAAGCTTTAGAAGAACTGCTTTCCAAACTCCAGGGCAGTAATTTATTACCCCCAGTCGGGGAACCAGAGCTACATAAAATAACAAACACTGGGTCTATAGGCAGCCCTAAAGTTTTTATCTTAGCCTGTGACCTACAAAGAGAAAACATTAGCTCTGTTCACTGAGACATCTCCCAGATTTATTCTTGATCACATACAAGGCACTCAAGCTAAGTACAATGTCAGTGTAAAATTGCGGCCAACTCTGGTGTGGCAGCTCTCTCAGGTGGCAAGCAGGTTATAAAATTAAATAAATCCTCCCCAATACTCACAAGTTATTAAAAACTGAGAAGAGACTATAGTAAACTATAAGCGGGGACCATATTTTAAGTGCAAGCAACAACTCCATACGATAAGAAAGTAGTGTGGCTGTATTCCATAAGTGAAAATAAATAAGCACTACCTGACAAGAAGGAAGAACCAAAATACAGGGAAAGCGGGTGGTGCAGATTATTTTGTGATAAGGAGACCAGAAGTCAAGACCAGATTAACCACTGTACTCATCACCAAGAAGATCATGTTCACATGCAACACCATCAGGCATGGAAGGTGGGGGTACACATTTTACTGGGCTTCTGTTACTCCTTATTAGTCATGTCACCCTTGGGAATCCAGATGATCCCTGTCACAAATGCTACAGGCCACTATACAGTGGGAAAATCCAAAGTTCTTACTTTAGCTTTCATACCTTCCTCAGCCACCAATGCTATAACTCCTCTCAAGTAGACACCTGCATACAAAATGAATGAATGTATTAAGTTACCAAAATTTTAGGGTAAAAACAGCAGTCCCCACAAGGAGACAAATGGGTTTGTTTCTCCATGAGTCAAACCCGAGAATGGAAAAAGGAACGAGATTTGATACAAGATTTAATTTGAGAATGAATAATGATAAGCAAACAAACAAAAAAAAACATACAGCAACCTGCCACCCCAAAGCCAACTCCACACAGAGGTTTATATGCAAAACTCAGGCAACAACTAGAAAATGAAATAGAAATACTGAAATTAGGAAAGAGCTTGTTTGTAGATCTGGGAGAAAGGATCAGCAGAGAGCTAAATGTTACCAACTGCTGGGTTTGTGGGGGAGCTTTAATGTCCAAAGAATGGCCATGGAAGGGCAGTAGCCTAGGCCCGGTTGAACTTCTCAAGTGGAACAGAACCAACATAAAAGGGGAAAATCTATCAGAGGAAAAGGGCTTATCCAAAAATTGGAAAAGAAGCTGCACTCTAAGAATTATATGACCAGGATTTTTCCTACTGCCAAACTAAGACAGCAATAATTTGGGAGTCCCAGTATACGATGCCTTAAAGAGAAAAAAAAGGGAACTACTTGGAGAAATTGGAGAGCACCAAAAGTGGGGCAATGAGGAGTGGCCTCCTGAACGAATAATACAGACATATGGTCTAGCTACCTGGGCACAAGATGGGAGTTGTAGATATAGAACTGTGGCCACAGCTCTCTCCACAGAGAGCAGCAGGCACAACTTTCCCAGGCATTGTCCTGGGGAAGGCTGTGAGAAGATCAGAGAAAAGAATGATAAACAATTCTTATCTTCACTTGCTGCACCTGTTGTTGTGAACATGTGGAATGTGTTATGGAGATTTGTTTACCAAAGGGTGATTTCTTAATTGGCCACTGGTGATGGTGTTTGGATTCAATTGACCAATCTGGTCTGTCTATATCAGACTGTCTGTAAAGGAGGATGAGTTTCTTAATAAGTACAGTATAATAAAGCGATTGATCAGCCTTCTGGAATCATGGAGTCAATGGTAATTATTACCACAAGGGGAACGCCATGCCACAAAATCAAACCCCAATTTATATGCCAAATCACATCATAAGACTCCAAGCAGTTGTAGAAATCATAACCAATGAAACAGCTGGGCCCATGGAATTAGTAGTCAGTCAACAAAGACAAACCAGAGCTGCTGTATATCAAAATCGGTTAGCTCTGGACTATTTATTAGCAGAATAAGGGGGGGGTTGCAGAAATTTAATGCATCCAATTGTTGCTTACAAATTGATGATAATGCGCATTCAGTTTTGGATATAGCTAAAAACATCTGGAAAATAGCCCATGTACCCATCCAGAAATGGGAATCTGTCGCTGTCGAGGCGGTCATGACACAAAGCAGAGACCACAAGCAGTCTCAGATGGCAACTCTTTATTATTGAACATGGCTGACCTTTTATATACTTTCCAATTGTTTATGCTTCTTCTACCCTAACTATTGGCTACAATAAATCAGCATAACACTATTGGTGAAAAGTTACAGTGACTTCAACTAACTTTCTAAAAATACTTCATCCAGCTGCAAAGTTCTCTTCTTATCTTTCTTCAATTCCTCACTTCTCTTGGTCTCCTTGGTTACAGCCTTGGAGAGAGCTCCTTATCAGCTTCTTCTTGCTTCTCAGCTTCTTCTCGCTCCTTTAGCTAACAGACCCACTGTTAGCCCCTTCCACAGGAATCTATAATGAATAAAGGATGGTTAGAAAACTTCTTTGGAATAACCTGGTGGAAGAATGTGTGATTTGTAGTGTTATGTGGAATAACGAGCCCGATTTTCCTTCCATGTTTAATCCCATGCCTAATCCGATTAATTCTCTATGTGGTTCAAATCATGCAAGTGATGACAGTCCCCACCAATCCAGAACTGGGAACCGTAGGGGGAAAACAAAACATTATGGTGTTAAGAAGGGCAATAGATGGCACAAGCTTAGGAAAAACATGTAGAATCTATGAAAAGTATCAATATGCCAAGAATATAGAAGTTCAAAAGTAGTAGCTCAAGCCAAATGCAGAAAGAAAGAAAAAGGGGAGGAATTGTTAAAAAAGAGGACTGCAATATGATATTGGCTTTTGCATTTATATAATAGTTTTTGCATTGAGCATAAGTATTCAGATATAATATCATGTATGCCTTTATTTAGCTGTTTGTCAGTATAACAAAATCTATAAGTGTAAGTATGTACTGCATAGTTTGTAGAAATACTAGTGGGGTGAATATGCTATATTATAGGCCTTAGCTGAACACTTGGTGTTGAAATACCTCTATGTAACCAAACAAATGGTGTAAAGTGATCATGTTGTTCCCCTTTCCGTTGACTGAATCCTCCAAGTGATAAGATAACCGTGACACAAACCAGAGCACCAGAGGACAATTAGAGAATACCATGTTAAATTTAAGGAGGACATACTAAATCCTTATCAGAGGATGTGAAACAGCAGGATGGAGACACAAGAAGAAATAAAATATATTGACCTTGTTATAGATGAGTAATGAGATGGTTGGCTCTCACAATTAAGGGGTGAACATTATATGTATGTTAAGAGAAGTTTTATAAATGTATAGTTATGTTACCGCAATGTGTTCCTCCCCATTATTGATATCACGGGATGGTCTTTGTAATCCGGGCATTTGGGAAGGTTGGCTTGTTACTATGGTAAACACCTGACCTCCAATCAGAATGTAAGAAAGTGACCTCCACCACTGGATGGCAAGGAAGGAGTTGACTGACAAGGCTCTAGGAGGGTGCTAGAGATATAAAAGGCAAAGCATCTATCTTCAAGATGAGCCACGTGGCTGGCAGC
>NW_005055395.1:4975-5435 GCF_000277835.1 Geospiza fortis
AAACCACCCCCAGCCAAGACAGCATCTGCCCCAGACACAGATGCTGGGTGCCCTTGGGTTCCCACTGACAGAGTGACAGTGTTCCCCCGAAGGGACACCCCGAGTGCTCACAGGAGCTAGTTTATATACAGTTTATTTTGCCTGAGGCAGAGATGACCACATATTTCTTTGTGTCTCTTTACATGTAAAGTTGGATCTATACATGTGTAGAAGCAGACAAAGTCCGAACTCAGACGAATGTCTGAGTACCCAGGCAGAAGATGTATATTTCCTGAGTGCATAGACTTAATCCTTTCCAGGTGCAGGTCTTGTGAGCTTCTTCAGGACATTCCATTCCGGGAAGGTCCAGATGATATCTTCTCATGCATGGTGCCGCAGGAAAACCCCTTCTGATGGCCCGAGCCAGTCTCCAGGCTGTCCGGGAAGGGGGTACCATATGCATAACTCTGTCTTCAGTCAG
>NW_005055395.1:5459-9218 GCF_000277835.1 Geospiza fortis
CTGGTTAGAATGTGAATAGAATGCAGTCCCTGGCCGGAGCAGTCACCAGCATAGGGTTTGATTTCTCCTAATATTTTATATATACTTATTTCTAACTTTACAGCATGAATTAATCTACCATATATATAACAATTAATGTATGACACACATGAATATGCATGTACCTCAGTGATGTAACCGTATAAAGATAACAGTCTGTATATGCCCAGTGTGTTCTGTGGATGTTCACCAGGAGTTCCCCAGCGCTGGATTTTTGTCTCTTTTATATGCCCAGTGTGTTCTTTGGATGTTCACCAGGAGTACCCCAGCGCTGGACTTTTGTCTCTTTTTTTTTTTTAATCCCTTATTAAACTTTACAAAAATTCTTTATCCTGAACTCTCTTTTTCACACCAATGAGGTCAGGTGTTGAAAAGGTCCCAGTTCAATGACTACTTGTGAGTGAAGGCTCACCCACGGTAAGGAGAAGCAGTGAAGGATGAAACTCCGCAGTGGCAGCGAATCCTGAGGGCAGCAACAGTCTGACACAAAAACCACCAACCTTCCCTCCTCTGATCCTAAGAACAAGAGAGCAAGAGGAGGCTGAGCCCAACCCCTGACCCCCAGTCTAGTGGTATCTCTGCACTTCCCAATAGAAAACCCTCCAGCTACCAAGTTCACTCCCCAGCTAAGAGACTGCAGCAAACTGCACCCTTTCCCCCCTTGGACACATCTTTTGTCTCTTAAGTACCCGCCTATCCCATCTCTTAGGCAACAAATGGGAGAAAAATTCCTTGAAAAAAAGAAAATAAAAAATCCTAAGTAACCCTTAGCCGTGATGGGGTCCTGCTCTCCTGGAGGTGGCTGAACACCTACCTGCCCATGGGAAGCAGGGCAACAATTCCTTGTTTTGCTGTGCTTGCATATGTGGCTTTTGTTTTCCCTATTAAACTTTCTTTATCTCAACCCATGAGTTTTGTCACTTTTGCCCTTCCGATTGTCTCCCCCATCCCATTGGTGGGGAAATGAATGAGCAGCTGCACAGGGCTTGGCTGCTGGCTGGAGCAAAACCACAGAACCACAGCAAGTAAAACAAGTTATTGAGAAAGCTAACCCCCAAATAGAAATCAGTGTGCCTCTTGCTTGAAATAAGAGAGGACTCTACCTAAATGTAGGAAGTTACATCATTATGTTTATAAATTAGATATTTCCACAGCCCATATCCTTGAAAAGTAATTGAAAACCACTAATATTTTCTAAGAAATTAACCATTTTTTTATGACATCCAAGGATGTTTCATTGCTTCCACCATTCATTCATAACCTGAGCTTCTCTTTTGTTCTGATTGTGAACTGGTATTTTAAGATGCAGAGAGATAGCGATTATACCAATCTCAATATCTGCAATGAAATCATTGCAAGTATGTCTGTACTATTATTAAATCTTAATGGTGCATGAAGACAGATCTGCTGGGAGAGGATTAGTGGGATAAATTTTATACTGGAAGCATGCTAATCTGTGCAGTTTAATCCAGTTTCCAAATTAGATCATCATGTTCTAGATGAGTAATGCAATGGTTGACTCTCACAATTAAAGAGTGAATGTTAAGTATATGTTACAAGAAGTTTCGTAGATGTATAATTATGTTTCCCCCTCCCCTTGCATTGTTATCACAAGATGGCCTTAGTAGTAGGGGCTTTTGGGAGGGTCGGCTTGTCACTATGGTAGCAGCTGACCTCCAATCAAGATGTAAGAAAGTGATCTCCACCACTGGACAGCAAAGAAGGAGTCAATTGACAAGACTTTGGGAGGCGCTAGAGGTATAAAAGGCAGAACATCCATTTTGTGGACGAGCACATGGTGATAGAATCCTTTGCTCCCAGCACTGTATTTTTCCTTATTCAGTCTTCTGTTGTATTTTTGATAAGGTTTTAAGAAACCTTTTTAATTTTTTTGAAAATGAGTATCATTTCTCACAAATGGGGATGGACCGGGATATGCACCTCGCCTCCATGGCCCTAGGAGTTTTAGAAAGAGGCACACCCTGCCAGAAGTTCGTCAGGTCTATTGGACTCTCCCAGGACCACCAGTGATTGATGGTCGAAATACTAAGGACATCAGGACACCAAGAGACTGAATAACAAAAAAAAGGGAAGGGGAAGGTGAGTACCATCCTCATAACTATTTTTGGCCAGATTCTAATTCTGTAATCTGGGTGCATAAACGTCAGCTTCAGAAAAGTAATACACGGACCTGTCCTGGTCTGATGAAGCTTCAGGATAGTGGACGGGCAGAAAAAAAGGGCAGGACATGTGGGGGGAGGAAAGCAGTGACCCCGTGGAAAGCAGGGACCCGTGCCTGTGGGATGCGTGATATTGAAGGACTTGCGGGGACTCAGGAGCATTGGAGGATGCCATGTTGAGAGTCCCCAGGTTTGCAGTGGGGGTTGCCCATTGGTGGAGACTGCGCTTGTGTCGGGGCAAGGAGTCGCAGTAATTTTCCCAGCCCGCCACAAGCCGAGACAAGCTGGTGGCAGGGCTGCCACAAGTCAAACCGGGCCGGGGGCAGGGCTGCCGTGTGCTGAGCCTGGCCAAAAGTGAGGTGGGGGGCTGTTACTTTGGGCAGGGAGCGGGGCAGACTTCAGGTCATACCAGGTCCCCTGTAATACCTGCCAGCATAAGGCTGTGGGACCAGATCATAAGCGAGTTTTTTTTTTACTTTTCAGAAGAAAGGTAAAGTTTTTTTCCTTTCTTTCTCCTTCTTCCTCACCTTGGTCTCTTTTTTTTTTTCTTCCCTGCTTTCCTTTTCCCTTCTTAAGAAGGCAGGCCTTGTTGAGAGGGCCTGTGGTTATCTGTCGAGATGGGAATGGGAACAAGTAAGCAATCCCCCGAGGAGGAAGGAGGAAATGAGGAGCTACCAATAGGTATACCAACAGATAGCCCACTGAGAAGGAAACTAGCCTGGTGGAAATATGACCCCAATACCAGAGATAAAGATGAGCTCAAAATGATACAGTACTGCATGGAAAAATTAACTAAAAGGGAAATTAGGACCGATCATGTACACTGGCCGAGATATAGATCAGATGAAGGATGGATATGTTGGGCATTAAATATCTATGTAAGAGCTAAGAAATCATTAAATCAGGAAGCGAGTAACCATGCTGCCTGCTGGGAAGGGGAGACTTCACCCTTGAAGGTGAGAGTGTTGAAAGTATCAGAAAATAAAGAATAGGACCCGTTAGAACACTTGCCCCCTCCACCTCCATTAGCCCCAACCGCACCTCCCTTGCCCCTTGATGGGCCTAGCCAAAACACTAGAAACAGTGGCACAACAAGAGGAAAGCAGATCAGGGGATGGGAGCCAAGCAATGGAATAATATCTTATGAGAGAAGTACCACTGGGTAGGGTGAAGAGAGGAATTGTATTCATAACCATACCACTCAATTCCTCTGACGTAAGAATGTTCAAGAAAGAATTGAAAGGATTACTAGAGGACCCAATTGGATTAGCAGAACAGTTAGACCAGCTTCAAGAGCCCAATATTTTTACATGAGAAGAGATGCAATCAATAATGAACATGTTATTTACACCAGAAGAAAGGCAGATGATCTGGTGTTGTTGTATGTTTTTATACTTTGTAATACTTCGTAATAGTTTTGTTTTTGTATCCCTGTATTTTTCCCAAATGGTTTACCCCAGATTGTACCCCCTCCCTTTACCTGTGTAATCCCTTTCCTTTGCTGAGATCATCCCCAAATCCCCACCCTGGCTCTCTGTCA
>NW_005055395.1:9416-10887 GCF_000277835.1 Geospiza fortis
CCCTCGGGCACGAGAGAGTGTCTCCCCGCTGTCGGCTGTGTCGGGGTTGCCCCCTCGCTGTCTGCCGACTCGGGGCTGGCCAGGGTTCCTGAGAGGCTCCCAGAGAGACAGAGACAATCTGGGCAGCTGGGATATGGATATGGGAAAGGGAGCATATGCAGGGACTTCCTGGGGACCTGAAAATGCCCACAGTACACCCTAATTGGGACCACAACAGCACCGGGGGAAAGCAAGACATGGAAGAGTATAGAACATTAACTATAAGAGGTATCAAAGAAGCAGCTCCAAGATATCAAAATGCTCATAAAGATTTTGATGAGCAGCAAAAGAAGGAAGAAACTCCAACAGAGTGGTTAGAAAGATTGACAGAAAATATGAGGCAATATTCAGGGGTTGACCCTGATACAGTGGCCGGACAGATCTTGCTAAAGATAAATTTCGTCAGTCACGCTTGGCCAGATATACGGAGAAAGATAGAAAAGTTAGATGGTTGTCAAGAAAGGAGATTAGAAGATCTTTTAAGAGAGGCACAGAAGGTGTATATAAAGAGGGACAAAGAGAAGGCTAAGGCAAAAGCCAAGGTAATAGTAACTGCCATTAGAGAAAGAAACCAGCATATAAAGAACACCCTATGTAAGGGAAGGGGACCCTGAATGCGAGAAGATAGATGGAGGGGGGATGCAGCTCCTTGGGACTGGAAACAAAAAAGAGAATTTGAGAAACAAGGGAACCTAGGACCAGTTTGCTTTTACTGTAAAGAGAATGGGCATATGAGAAAAAATTGCTCCCAAAAGGAAAAGGACCTGAGAGTCTATGAGAGTGAGCAAAAAGGAAAAGCAGAAGACTAGGGGTGTCAGGGGCTCTACCTCCTGGGGACAGAATACCATCAGGAACCCTTGATAACTTTAAAAATAGGTCCCCAGGAGGAAGAGTTTGAATTCTTAGTTGACACGGGGGCTGAAAGATCTTGTGATTGTAAAATTGCAAAGGGGTGCAAAAAGGGTCAAGATACTGTGCAAGTAGTAGGTACAAAAGGGGAAGGGTTCAAAGTCTCAGTTACAAAGGAGGTAAAGTTTGAAGGGACAAATAAAATAAGAATTGAGGATGTTTTATTACTTCCAGAAGCAGGGTGAAATTTATTCTGATGGGATTTACAGGTGCAGTTAGACATTGGAGTGCTCCCAGAGGAAGGAAAAATGGTAGTTAAGCTTCTCCAATAAAGGGAAGAAGATGAGGAAGAAATTAATAAAATTGTATGGGCAAAACCAAAAAAACAAGGTAAGTTAAACATGAAACCTATAGTAATAAAGATAGTTAATGAAAACCATCCAGTTTGTGTATGACAATATCCACTCTCCCTGGAAGGGAGACGAGGACTGCAGCCAGTGATTCAAGACCTACTTGAAGAAGGGACCTTAGAACCATGTATGTCCCCCCCATAATACACCCATATTACCAGTAAAGACGTCAG